>NW_025346829.1:0-2707 GCF_016433145.1 Gracilinanus agilis | reverse complement strand
GAGAGAGAGAGAGAGAGAGAGAGAGAGAGAGAGAGAGAGAGATTTGTTCATTTCAACTGGTTGGCAGTCACAGAGCTATTCAGTATTTGAGCCAAACTTCCCACTAAGATCTCCTGATGTGTCCTCATGTGTTTCTACCATTCTCTGCTGCCTCTTCCATCTGTAGGGGTGGGTGTACATGAGGGAGAACATTTATAATAACAATAAATGCTTGCTCGTTTGATTCAAGATTCCTTCCAGCTCAGAGACTCTGAATCTTAGTGTCTACACAACACTTTCCTGACAATGGCCATGTAAGGTAGCTAATATAAATTTTATTTTGTCATGTAATATAGACATTATACCATATAATAGAGATATTATTCCACCCATTTTTGATTCATTCATTCAGCAAGCATTTATTAATGTATTAAAGATGGCCTTTCTATAACAGAGTACAAATATTATCATACCCCCTTTCCAGATAGGAAAGCTGAAGTTCAGAGAGGGAAGTGATAAGCCCAGGGTCACATCGCTAACGTATGGAATCTGAACCCAAGCCTTTAGACTCAAGTCCAAATTGTGGCTTGTTAATGTTAACTATTAAGCAAAGGAGGCTGGTCTTCAAAAGAATTTAAGAACAGGAGAGATGGAGAATGAGAAACGGGTCACATAATCGCAGATTATCAGAGCTAGAAGAAGCCTCTGAGCTGCCCAGTTTTAAGACTCTTACTGTAAAGATGGAGAAAGGAGGATCCAGTTGATCAATTGACTTGTTTAATTTGCAATAATTGCTTTTGACTCTGATAATATGATCTTTCTCTGCTAAACCAGACCCACTGACAGGAGCTGCCTAGGGCAGAACCTGGGGGAAGGACTACCTACCTGTGTGTCCCTGGATATATGGGTGTGTGTGTGTGTGTGTAGTATATATATATTATACACACATATATTATATGTATGATATAAATGTATATATACTATATTAAATATAGTTAGTTAGTTATATTCCTGGACCTCAGTTTTTCCATCTGTAGAATGAGCAGATTGAGCTAGATGACCTCTGTGCTCTCTTTCTGGCTCAAAATACATCTAAGATCTTCTAAGGAGAAGGAAGAGAAGGTAGTCCTGGATATGGAAATAGAGAAGTTCATAGTTCTGATTCTTGCTCTTCGTCCAGCTATCTGACTTCAGTTATTTCCTATCTCTGAGATGGTTTCTTCCTTTGTAAATGGAGGGGTTGATTAGGTAACTTCTAAGGTCCTTTCTAGCTCTAAATTCTATAAGAATCTACGTAGAGACCTGCCTGGAAAGAGGATGTCACCGAGATTCCCCCAAAGAGGAAGTGGAGGTCATTCTGATGGTCCAAATTCTCAGCCTGCCATTCTTTGTCATCTTCCTGCCCCACGGAAGCCACCGTTGCCTCACTATGCCAACTGGAATCCAATCCCACCCGTGCAAATATCATTTTCCATCGGGTGCGAAGAGGGGGAAGGGAGAGGAGGGGACAGAGGATTCGGAAATGGGCTATAAATTTCTTGAGATATTTTAATTTTTTAAAAGCCCCAAGTAGATGTTTTCCCTTCCTAAAACCCACAAATATTGCCACAACGAGCTGGGATAATGACCCAAGCCCACTAATAATTAATGCTGTTTGCTGGGCTGTGAATGGGTTTGGCTGGCTTTTCTTTGGTTTCTATTTTTACCGCTTCTGCTCATTTTGGGCCCATTATTTCATCTGAGAAATAAGGCTGGTCCCTCACACATCTTTGTATTCAGCCTCATTCTGAGCACAGGCCCAGACGGAGATTTGCTGAGTAAATAGTCTGCAATAATCTCAGCCTGATTCCAGCTAATTAAATCCTGCGCCAACATCTCGCTCCAGGCCAATATACTGAGGGGTAAGGAAAACACCAAGCCCCAGACAGAGCTTTGCTCCAGATTTCGTCCGGCCCTTTAATCCTGTATCTTTTGAAAGATAGTAACGTCCTGAGGATGAGGGGGTCACCGTTCTTGCCCTCAGCATCAAGTAGTGGAATTTTTCATTAATGAGCATCTGGGTCGCCCGCCACACAAAAGCTACTGCAATATCCTGTAGCTTACAGGGCCCGGGGAGCCCCTGGGGCAGCCCTTCTGCACAGAAGGGGACCAGCCCTCAGACAGGATCAGCCCTCTCCCCAGGCCCCGCTGCCACCTCCTCCTATCTGGGGAGCCACCAGACACTCCCCCCCCCCAACACACATGCATTGATTCTCCCAGGGAGGACCAAGACTCCATTTCCAGTTGATTAAAAGAAAGAGAGGAAGGATAACACAAGCAAGAGCAAACGTGGTATATCCCAGAAAGAGCAGTGGTCCTGGGGTCAAAGACCCCTGGGTTCAAATCCTACCTCTTACCTCAGTTTCCTCATCTATGAGACAAAGGGCCTGGATTCCCTGATTTCCAGGATCCCTCCCAGACCTGAATGCTTATTGGCTGGGTGACTGAGAATAAGTCATGTCACCTTTCGGAGTCTTATCTACTGATATATAAAACGGGAGCATGATATGTGCATTCCTCACCACATAGGGTTGTTGGAGGGAGAGGATTTCAACATTTATAGGACAGGGAGCTATATTGTTATTAAATATAATAAGATATTCTATGGAAATATAATTATATAGTATATAGAAACATTATATTATATAAATAGATTTCTATATTACATAAATAGAATTTCACATTGTAC
>NW_025346828.1:0-4529 GCF_016433145.1 Gracilinanus agilis | reverse complement strand
ATTATTATTATTATTATTATTATTATTATTATTATTATTATTATTATGTTAAATAATTCTTTGAATGAAATTTTCTTTAAATGAAAAGAGGCTGTTTATATGAATTGACTACATTTAATTTTATGACTGAATCTATTTTTCATATATTTAGAGCCTGAAAGCATGTAACTTTGTCTCTACTATACAACTTCAAATTGACAATCACTCATGTTTTCACATCAACCATCATAGTCACTGTTACTTAATGTGAAGATATGCCTGTGACTCAAATGTCGGTGGAAGAGTACAGTACTTTACCTGCAGGCTGATCTATGTCCTTATTCATAGCTCACAATGACAGGTACATCTTTTGGCTGCACAATGTCTCAGAGAAGGAATGTCATGACCAGTAAGGTCATAATTTTTCTGAAGTGGGAAGAACAATACCAGATGTCAGCCTCCAGGTGAGGTGCTGCACTACAACTAATATATGGGTGAAAAATTATATTTCCTGTTAGTGAAATGTATCAGATTTTCTACATTCAAGGCTACTTGAAACTTACTTACATGAGAAACCAAATGAAACAGAGAATTTGGTATCAACTGGATTAAAAACCTTTTAATAGAAAAGACATCAGTGTTTCAATGCCTTAAGTAGAATGTCATGATTTTAGTACATTCTTCTATAATGATTATAACATTCAATTTCTTGCTTTGATAAATCTTTTCCAAAAATTTATTTTAGCATTTTTATGTGTGCCTTTGTATCTGGACATTTAATAGTGTGGACATAAAAATTTCCATGCGTTTATATATGAAACATACATTTCTGAACTCGATGTATGTAAAATAAAATTATTTATCTTATATGCCTAAAAAACCATACTTCACATGAAAATATAACATACTTCATATTCTAAGCCAGCAATTTCAGCTTTCAAATATTCATAATGATTTATGATCTCATGGATTTTGTATTCCCCTCTGAAAATTTCATCTGAAACCTTCCGTGTCTAGTCAAGAATACTATTTCTTGCACATGTAAGAGAGAGAGAGAGAGAGAGAGAGAGAGAGAGAGAGAGAGAGAGAGNATCTCATGGATTTTGTATTCCCCTCTGAAAATTTCATCTGAAACCTTCCGTGTCTAGTCAAGAATACTATTTCTTGCACATGTAAGAGAGAGAGAGAGAGAGAGAGAGAGAGAGAGAGAGAGAGAGAGAGAGAGAGAGAGAGTGGTAACATGTGCTCCCACAAGTTTGCCAATATGTCAAAAGATTTTATTGTCTTCCCCTGACACTGGGAAGGTATCATTGGAACATTTTGATTTTCTATCTGTCATTGCTTGCTTTTTGCTATGTAATTAACATAGCTTCTATTTCTATCACATAACTCTTTCATGACATTTTTTACTACTGTCCTTTTTAGGAGTTTCTCATTGGTTACATTGGTTATATATTGTAGTTTACTCATACCCACTGTCTGTATTCACTGTCTCAAAAGAGCTAAAAATGGGTATCACAAGAATGACAGTAAATACAGACAGTGGGTATGAACAAAGAAGTTTCTTCCTTCTAGTCACCTCTGACTCGAAATTGTTATTTATACTCTTTGTCCCAGATATACATGCTGATAGGAAACTTTAATATTGTCTGTCAAAATACACGTTGAAAGCTTGGCAAGAAAAAAATGTCCATCCACTTGGTTTCCTTTATGTAATTAATTAGATAATTCAAAGTCCTTTGAGTAACTACATATCCCTTTCATGAAGTCCTGCAGTACTTGATTCGATGAGCAAAATGTGGTTTATAAACAAGAAAGTTCCAAGGTCCTTACTATCCACCACTGTAAAGGATCCTCCTTTTTCATGTCTTCTGCCTTGGAATTATTAAGCATTTGCTTTAGCATATAAACTTTGTTTTAGTTTTTGTATACTTATGGTATACTCCTGGTATACATAATTTTATTTATCAATGCAAAATAATGTAGTTTATTGACCACCAATAAACTTTATTTTTTAAACAATCTCAAAAATATGCTTGACAACAAAACAATACTCTTGAACTTACATATAGTTCCATTTGCTATGGTTTGTAGTTCTCCTGGAAGAATTGCTATACAACAAATTTAGCAGATGATTTAAATTTAAGAAAAAATACTTATAATATTTGAAAGCAAGAATATACATTTAAGATTAATTACTGATGTAGCAGAGCAAATCAATCAGTTAGTCAATAATTATATATTGAAGAGCTTACTAGAAAGGGAGTAATACTAACACAGAAAAGAATACTGTCTTTAACATAGGGTCCCAGATTTATCGATACAAAGAATGTTAGAAATCATTTTCCCTATTCGCCTCATTTTGCTGTTAAAGCATGCCAATCAAGTATGCCATAAATATACTTTTCTAGTGAGGAATATTGTTTCTTGCATATATTTATGTAATGAAAGAGACTGAGAGAGAGAGACAGAGACAGAGACAGATAGAGAAAAAATGCATATGATTGAAAATGACCTCATTATAAGAGAGGAATGCTTTCCAACACTCAATCTCAGCCTTCTTTTCAAGAGACTGAAAGGGGAAAACATGATGCAGGGAAATGGGAGTATTTTAAAGTTATAGAAATGCAAGAATTAGTTTTTTTGTTGTTTCTGTTTCTTTTTCCTTTTCCCCTTTAACATCTTGGAAGAAACAACGGCAGTCCCATTTTCTGTAAATCTGATGCTATGAAGTTTTCTGTAAGACTTTCAAGAGTTGGAGCTCATAAAGAATTCCTAAAGCTGGCAAGTTTCACAAGATGAAAGGTACACACAGCTGAATCAAGTAGGTAGAAAGAAGATACACTGTGTACAATGTCAGTAAAATAATCCACTGCTGGCTCCTTGGCTGTATTCGGAAGTTTTGCCAAAGTTCAAGGGAGATAATATGCCCATGATCTTATCTTTCATAGATGTGTCTAACTTTCCTAAGTTACACTATATATGTGTGTACATATATATATATATATATGTATATATATATATATATATAGTATCATTTATATTTATATATAAAGTATCATTGGGATTTCACTGCTCCTGCCTTTGTTTTCATCCATCTCTTTCAAAGCAAGATTTCAAAACAGCTCTATGAAGAGTTTTTCTACCTTTACTTTATGCTTTCTTTTACTTTATTTCTAGTATTTAGACCATAAGCCTCTTCTTTCAAACACACGTAAGCCTGAGAGAATGATTACTCCATGCAAGCTGATGGTGATTGTACTTACAAGCAGCAGGTTACTTTGAATATTTGGAGGATCTGAGTTTTTTTTCCTTCTCTATTCAATATTCTTGTGTTTCCTCTATCAATTTATGATATAGAATGATTATGTGTTTTGTCATAGATGGTGTATGTTAAGCATTATTAGGGTCAATATATAATTATTATTTAGGGAAAACTAATTATTTTATTTCCCATATATTAGTCGTGTTACATAATATATATATATACATATATATATATATATAAAGTAGATTGACATTTTTTATAATTCTTTGTCGTTTATAAGATTCTTTCCTTAGAACAACACTCCAAGGCACATAGAAACTAGTCCTGTTATCCCGCATATTTTACTGAAGACGAAAGAGAAAAATACAATGGTTAATAGCTATGAAAAATCAGATTTATAATTTGAAACCATGTCTTCTGACAGTACTCTTTCCTCTTCACCATATTTTCTATAATTTGTGATTATGTCCTTATTCTCTTTAAATTATTACTATTTATTATTTGTTTTAAAAATTCATTAAAAATAACTCCTGCTTCTCTCACCTATTGAGAAGACAAGGAATGTGATATAAATAATTCATATCAAATACATAAAATATATTCCCATAATAGTTATTTTGCAAAAAAGAAAGAAAAAGAAAGCTAAACATAATATACTTCAATTTGAACTCATCTTTCATCAGTTCTTTCTCTGGAGGTAGTTAGAATTTTTTTTTTATAATCAAGCCTTTCAAAATTATCTTGGATACTTTTTTTTGATTAGAGTAACAAAGTAAGTGATTACTTTAAAAATACTCTGAATTTTCATTTTGATTAGGACCACAGAGTCAAAGATTGTCCTTATTAGATGGAACCTTAGAGAATATCAAGTTAAATCTCCTTAATTTTCAGATGAGGAAATTGAGGCCCAAGGTATATCTATCTATCTATCTATCTGTCTGTCTATCTATCTATCTATGACAAATTTAAAAACTGATTATTAGGAGTGATATTTTAACCCCAAGTCCGGAGTCATCTTCCACCCTCCCTAAGCATCATGCTTCCTCTCTAGTTATCTGATATAAAAGAACATTGAATGTTGAATTTTGAGTTCTAGTTCTGTTTTTTCTACAGTTGCTCAAGATATAAAGTTTGAAATAAGAGGTTCAGGGTGTTGGCAAATTACTTAGTTCGCTTTATAAAATAAAGATAATACTTCATGATGTATATTCAAAATCAGTTATTTGATAGTTATGAGAATTTTAAGACAAACTAGCAATATGCTCAGTGTATATATATATAT
>NW_025346827.1:685-1863 GCF_016433145.1 Gracilinanus agilis | reverse complement strand
GAAAAAATAGAAGGAAACATGAAATATCTCAATGAGAGAGTGACAGACCAAGAAAACCGGTCTAGAAGAGACAATTTGAGAATAATTGGTCTTCCAGAAAAACCAGAAATTAATAAAAACCTGGACTCTATACTAACAGAAATAATTCAGCAAAATTGCCCTGAAGTCCTACAACAAGAGGGCAATATAGACATTGAAAGGATTCATAGAACACCTGCAGCATTCGATCAAGAAAGGAAAACACCAAGAAACATCATTGCAAAATTCAAGAGTTTCCAAGCAAAAGAAAAAATCTTACAAGAAGCCAGAAAGAAACAATTCAAATATCAAGGAGCAACAATCAGGATCACACAGGATCTGGCAGCCTCAACACTAAAAGACCGCAAGGCGTGGAATACAATATTCAGAAAGGCAAGAGAGCTGGGCCTGCAACCACGGATCAACTACCCATCAAAATTGACTATATATTTCCAAGGGAAAGTATGGGCATTCAACAAAATTGAAGAATTCCAGGTATTTGCACAGAAAAGACCGGGGCTAGAGTTCCGGGTTAAGATGGCGGCAGAGTAAGAAGCAGCTCTTAACCTCTCCTGACCGAAACATACAAAACTCCTCAAGGGGACATAAAAACAAGTCCAGACGAACGGAGGAACCCCACAACAGGGCACAGCGTGGAAGGTACGTGGAATCGAGACATTTCCAAGCTAAAAAGGGCTCTCACTCACTCAATCGCGAGCTGAGCAACCGCCCCACCCCCACCCCCTCCACACTCACCTATAGCTCCGAACCCAGCTAAAAAGAAATAGAGCAAGTTTGGGGCACCCATCGAGTCATCAGCAGCTCCGGGACCTGTTCCTGACAGCAGCAAGACTTAGGACCCCATTAAGTCAAAAAAAGCACGCGAAATCTGAGCGCGCGCGCCGGAGCAGGACGCTGGGCGCGCAGAGTGCCGGCTGAGTAGAGGCGTGGGTGGAGGCAGAACTAAGCCTAAGTGGGGAACCAGTGCAGACCGGTATACGACTGTAGAAGCAGCGCCCTGAGACTTGTAAAGAAACCTCCAGCAGAGGAACAAGCAAGAGGGCCCACCAGGGGGCTTGACCTTGGGAAAAACCAGAATTCAGACCTCAGGAGCCAATAGATTGGGAACAGACACTGAGCCCGAGGATAAAGCTGAGAAG
>NW_025346827.1:0-588 GCF_016433145.1 Gracilinanus agilis | reverse complement strand
AAAATTGAAGAATTCCAGGTATTTGCACAGAAAAGACCGGGGCTAAATGGAAAGTTTGATATCCAACCACAAAAATCGAGAGAAACCTGAAAAGGTAAATAAGATACAGAGGGGAAAGAAAGAAAACTTATAATTTTTAAATTTGCCTTTTTAAGGGCCTCAATGAGATCTAATTATCTGTATTCCTTTGTAGAGAAATATTATGTATAATTCTCTGTAGTGAACTCTATTCACTATTATAATATTCACTATTATAGTAATCAGAAGAATAATTAACAGGGTGAGGGTGGAACACTAAATAATCTAAGATGGCATGGGGGATGGGAAAAAGGGGGAGAATAGCAGGGGTCACCAAGAGAAACTTGAGCGAATAAGAAAATAGAATATTCTATTACACACAAAGAGGGCATAGGAGAGAGAGGGGACAAATACTATTATAAGAAGGAGAGGAAGAGAGCATAAAGAGGTAATAATCAAACCTTACTCTGAGTGTAATCAACCTGGAGAGGGAAGAGTAGCTATACTATCCATTGGGAAATAAAACTCTTATCTTGCCCTTCTGAGGAAGTTAGAAGGGATAAACCAAGG
>NW_025346826.1:0-6640 GCF_016433145.1 Gracilinanus agilis | reverse complement strand
ATATATATATATGAATTATTCTCAGTATCTGAAATGGCTCAAAAAGGATCTCCAAAATCAAATGAGAGAGGCAGAAGAAAAATGAGTGAGATAAATTAAAACAAAACAGGAAGAATATAACCCCTTAAAAAGCAGAATTGGCCAAATGGAAAAAGAGGTAAAAAAAAACCCAATGAAGAAAAGGGTTTCTTCAAAAAGGAGGTTCAAAACTCATGGAAGAAAATAGTGGCTTAAAAATTAGAATTTAACAAGGTGAAGCTAATGACATCATGAGATAGCAAGAAACAATAAAAAATGAAAAGAAGAAAAAAGTAGAAGAAAATATGAACTATCTCATTGGAAAAAAAAAACTGACCTGGGAAATCAATTCAGGAGAAACAATTTAAGGATGATTGGACTACGTGAAAGCCATTTTTAAAATAGTCTATCAATAGACATCATAATACAAGAAATTATCAAAGAAAATGACCCTGTTACTCTTGAAAAAGAGGGTAAAATAAATTGAAAGAATCCACCAATCCCCTTTCAAAATAAATCAAAAAATGACAAATCCCTGGAATATTTTAGCCTACGTCAAGACCTAACAGGGTACAAAGAAAATAATGCAAGCAGCTAGGAAAAAAATAATTCAAATTGCATGGAGCTATAGTAAAGTCTTACAAAGGACTTAGTAGCTTCTACACTGAAGGATTGGACCTGGAAGGTAAAGGAACTACATTTACAAGCAAGAATCCCCTACCCAGAAAAACTAAATAGATTCTATCTGGGGGGGAAATGGTTATTTAATAAAATAGAATATTTCAAAGCATTCCTGATGGAAAGACCAGATCTAAAAAGAAAATGCGATGTTCAAATATGAGATCAAGAAAAAAATAAAAAATTAAATAATAAAAATAAAATTGAAACCATTCAATAAGCACAAATTATTCTTATTCCTATATGCATAGATGATATTTATAACTCTTAAAAATTTTATCATTATTAAAGTAATTATAAGGAGAATATGTGGATAGAGTTTGAGGGATTATGTTGATTAGGATGGCATGATATAAAGAAAACAGTATCAAAGTGTGAAAAAGAGGATAACACAGAGAAAAAATGAGAGAGATAGAATAGGGTAAATTATCTCATCAAAGAAATGTAAAAAAAAATATTTAAGTTGAGGGGAAGTTGAACATGTGGATCAGCAATGCTTCAACCCTACTCTCATCAGTGTTGGCTAAAATTGGGAATAACAACCATACTCATTTGGGTGTGGAATATTATCTTATCCTAAAGAGAAGTAAGATGGAAATAAGACAGGTGGGCTAGGATAACAGAAGGGAAGTGTATGTGGAGGGGCATAACTAAAAATAAAACACTTGTGAGAAGGGACAGAGGGAAAGGAGAGAGAAAGAACTGGATTAAAAGATAGGAATAAGATGGAGAGGAATACCCAGTTAGTTATAACTATTAATATGAAAGTGATGAACTTCACTATAAAATGGAAGCAGATAGCAGAATGGATTAAAAAGCAGAATTCTATGATATATTGTTTATAAGAGATATATTTGAAGAAGGGAGACAAACACAGAGCAAAAGTAAAGAGCTAGGGGAGAATTTATTATGCTTCAACTAAGGTAAAAAAAAACAATAGTAGCAATAGTTACAGGAGAGAAAATTACATCTTGTTAAAAGGTGTCATAAACAGTGGAGTACTATCAATTTTAAACATATATGCCCCAAATGGTAAAGCCTCCAAATTTTCCAAAGAAGAATTTAAACGAGCTATAGGAAGAAATAGAAAGTAAAATTATATTAGTAGGCAACTTCAATTTTTCCTTCTTAGAACTAGATGAATCTAATATTAAAAAAAAGAAGAAAGAAGTTTAGGAGGTAAATGAAATCTTAGAAAACTTAGATTTAATAAATTTCTGGAGAAAACTGAATGGGGATAAAAAGGAATATGCTTTCTTTTCAATAGTACATGGTACATACACAAATATTGACCATATATTAGGGCATAAAATCTTCACAACCAAATACAGAAAATCAGACATTATAAATGCATCCTATTCAGATCCTAATGCAATAAAAATATAAAGTAAAAATAATGAATAATTTTTAAGGAATATGACAATGAGGAGATAACATATCAAGATTTTTGAAATACAACCAAAGCAGTACAGAGGGAAAATTATATCTCTAAATGCTTAGTTCAATAAAATAGAGAAAAAGCAGATCAATTGATTGGGATTGCAAATAAAAAAATTAGGAAAAAACAAATCACAAATGCCCAATTAAAGACAAAATTGGAAATGCCAAAAATTAAAGGAGAAATTAATAAAATTGAAAGTAAGAAATCCATTGAACTAATAAATAAGACTAACAGTTGGTTTTATGGGGGTGAGACAAATAAAATAGATAAACCACTGGTTAATTGGATTTTAAAAAGGAAAGAAAAAATTAAAAAAATATATAAAATCACTACCAATAAAAAAGAAATTAAAGTAATCTTTAGGAGTTATTTGGCCCAATTATATGTGAGTGAATCTGATAATCTAAGTGAAATAGATGAATATTTACAAAAATATAAATTACCTGCATTGATTAAAGAGGAAATGGAATACTTGAATGATCCTACATTGGAAAAAGAAAATTTAAAAGCCATCAATTAATTTCCTAAGAAAAAATGAGCAGGGTCAAATGGATTCACAAGTGAACTCTAATCAAACTTTTAAAGAAAAATGAATTCCAATAATATATAAGCTATTTGGGGCAGTGATGGGCAAATTATTCCCCATGGGCCAGATCCAGGCAGTAGTTTGCCCATCACTGCCTTAAGAAATTACCTAATCACTACATCCCCACATCCAGATGTTGTGGTTAGGGAATTGCTTAAGGCAGTGAAGGCAAACTATGATCTGGATCTGGCCTGTAGGGAATAGTTTGCCCAATGATTTGGGGAAATAGACAAAGAAGGAGTCCTACCAAATTCCTTTTATGACACAAATATAGGTGATGTTACCTAAGTCAGGAGGAAGAAAAACTGAAAAAAGAAAATTATAGGACTATTTCCTTAAGGAACATAGATGTAAAAATAAATAAATAAAAACTAGCAAATAGGTATATCACAAGGATCACTCCCTGCAACCATTTGGGATTTATACCAGGAATGAAGGACTGGTTTAATATTAGGAAAACTATCAGCAGAATTGACCATATCAATAACAAAATTAACAGAAATCAGGCTCCCGGGCTTTCCTTTGTCCATCAAGTGATTTTCAAGTCATTATTAAATAACTTCTTCTACCAATGAAAAATATATCCTGATTTCTTCAACCAATCCACATCTCTCTATTTTTATCACTGTCCTGCATTATTTTTAAACTGATTTATAACTTATCTAGTTCATTGGGCATAAAAGAAGTCCTCTCACAAGGCTCTGGGCCTTTTGGTCTTGACCAGAAGTCCAGCTTTATTGTGAGACAGACCCTCTCTCAATAAACCTATTTTTTTTGGCTGGGAGACTTTGTTTCTTATTTGCATTCCTGTGCTTAGAAATTACACAACAAGCTTTAGCAATAAAAGAAGAAAAAGAAATTTACAGAATTAAAGTAGGAAAAGAAATTATTACTCTTTACAGATGTTACGATAGTATCCTTAGAAAATCAAATAAAAAACTAGTTGAAATGATGAATAACTTAGCAAAGTTGTAAGATATAAAATAAACCCACAAAATCATCAGTATTTCTATATATTACCAAGAAAGTTCAGCAACAATAGATAGGAAGAGAAATTCTATTGAAAAATAACTCTAAACAAATAAAATACCTGGGAATATACTTGCCAAGACAAACAAGAATTATATGAACACAATTAGAAAACATTTTTCATGCAACTAAAGTCAGGTCTAAACAGTTGGAAAATGATTTATTGCTCTAGGGTAGGCCTATCTAATACAATATAAATAACAATTAACTTATTCAGTGCCATTCCAACCAAACTGTCAAAAATATTTTAGAACTAGAAAAATAATAATAAAATTCATATGGAAGAACAAAATATCAAGAATATCAAGGGGATTAATGAAAAAATCCAAAAGAAGGTGTTCTAGCAGTACCAGATCTCAAATTGTACTATAAAATAGTAATCATCACAACAATCTGGTACTAAGAAATAGAATAGTAGATGAATAGAATAGATTAGGTGTACACTATACAGGGGCAAATGATCTCAACAATTCAGTATTTGATAAACCCAATGATCCCATCTTTTGGAGTAAGAATTCAATATTCAAAATTCAAAAAATGCTGAGAAAACTGGAAAACTGTATGGCAAAAACTATGTACAGACCAATATTTGATACCTTATACAAAAATTAATGTTAAAGTGAGTATCTGATTTAGTCATAAAAGGTGATAACATAAGTAAATTATGGGAGCATAGTTTAGTGGTCAGATCTATAGAGAAGAGAAGAATTTATGACTAAACAGAGATAGAAAGCATTATGAGGTATAAGATAAACAGTTTTAATTCTATTAAATTAAAAAAGGTTTTATATGAACATTACAAATATAACCAAGATTAAAAGGGAAACAACAAAATGGGGAGAAATTCACAGCAGGTTTCTCTGATATAGGTCTCATTTCTCAAATATAAAGAGAAACATATCAAATTTTTAAGAATACAAGCCATTCCCCAACTGACAAATGGTGAAAGGATGAACAAGCAGTTTTCAGATGAAGAAATCAAAGCCATTTATAATAACATGAAAAAAAAAGTTCTAAATCACTCTTGATTAGAGAAATGGAAATTAAAACAACTCTGAGGTTTCACCTCACAACTATCAGACTAGCCAATATGACAATAAAGGAAAATGATAAATATTGGAGAGGACATGACAAAATTGGGACACTTGCATTATTGCTATAATTGTGAACTGAAACAAGCATTCTGCAGAGCAATATGGAATTTTAAAATTTGGATTTTATAACTTTGAAAAATATGTGTTGAAAATTGTTAAATGTAATCAAGAAAATAAAATATTAAAAAAGAATAGAACCCCAAAGTTAATATATATATATATATNTTTGAAAAATATGTGTTGAAAATTGTTAAATGTAATCAAGAAAATAAAATATTAAAAAAGAATAGAACCCCAAAGTTAATATATATATATATATACATATATATATATATATATGTTTTTATATGTAGTTGGGAGAAATAAAACATCATTTAAAATAAATTAATTAAAATAAAAGAACATAATGACTTTACTTAATTAAGTCCTGTGCTAAAGCAGTATAAGAGAAAGCAATATGCCTAAGGATAACATTTTTGAAAATAAAGTCAAACATATTAGTTTTCCTTTCATTTAGAAGTATTATTTTGATAATTCAAATGTGCACATTCTAGTGATTAAGAAGTGAATGAGGGGCACACTGATTAGAGTACTGACCTCAGAATCAGGAAGCCCTGGGTTGTTATCCAGTTTCTGTTCTATATTCAAATGTGAGAACCCCCAAGAATAGAGGCCCTGCATCATCCACTACCATTTCTGCTTCTAGCCAAGAGGAGTGACCATTGTAGGGGAGGTGATTTGGTAATTGCTTCTACCAGGGCTGCATCCCCTGCCTTTTCAGGAGCCATAGCCACTAATGACTTAGAAAAGAAAATTCCTGTCACCCAAGTCTTTATTAATATAAAATGACTTGACATTAGATATTATTTAGTTTTTTCAGTGGAAATGTCATAAAAGAATATTCAATTCTTCTTTGCCACTCCATAGAAAAGACCATTTACCTTATCTTGCTTCCACCTGAAAACTACTCTATATAGTATCTATAGTTATTATAAGTTCCATGAAAGTAGCGACTGTTTTACTTGTTTATTTACATCTCCACTGTTTAGCACAGTGTTTTGCACAAAAATGCTTAATAAGTGATTTTTTTATCACTTATACATTTTTTCATTCATATCTATACAGATTGTGTGGCCATGGCCATGAAATTTTGTCTCTCAATGACACATGGATCTCCCTAAACGTAAAATCTTTTCATCATTCTTTTAACTTTTACTATTGAGAAGACACTGTGATTAGTGTTAAGGATACAAAGAACAAAATATCAATCCCAGCCCTCCATGTTCTTAAATTCTATTGGGATAAAAAATGTACATAAAAAACACACACAAGATGCATACAGGGTAGAAAAAAAAAACCTTGAGGGAGGGGAAGACCCTGAGAACTTGGAAGAACAAGAAAGGGCTCCTTATGAAGAAGGCATTTGAGCTGAAGTTTGAAGAAAATCAAATATCCTAGGAGGAAGAGATGAAGAAGCAAAGTATTCCAGACACGGATGACAATTCAAAGATACCAAAATGGAAGATGGAGCATTATATACATAGATGTATGAGTAGACCAATATGAGTGCATACTGGGTTCTTGGCAAGGAGTAATGTAGAAGAATATTGGAAAGCCAGGAAAAGGATGGGAAGAAAAGAGCTCTGTGGACATTTTTAAATTTTTTAAAATAATTATAGATGGAATAAGCAGGCATAAGGATTTAGTAGAGGGAAAAGGAAGCTTTTAACTTCTTTCATATAGATATACAATCATTTTATCCTTCATATATATACATATGTTATATATATATAT
>NW_025346825.1:0-2387 GCF_016433145.1 Gracilinanus agilis | reverse complement strand
CTCTCTCTCTCTCTCTCTCTCTCTCTCTCTCTCTCTCCCTCCCTCCCTCCCTCCCTATCTTCCTTCCTTTCCCATTGTAATAGCACAGTCACATTTTTTCAAAATCAATATTCAATTTGATCTTGCTGCCTGCACATCGGAATGGACAAAATAAAGAGAATTTGTCTTTGCACTTCAAGTTTCCTTTAAACCGTATTTAACCCACAAGTCACCTCAGTTTTTCTCCTAAGCCACATACTTTTGAATTAATGTTATTTCATATTTGTCAGTAAAAGACAAAAATCATTGGCCTTATAGAATACAAATGCTTCCTTGTTATCTGTCTTGTGCCTTTTGCTAATAAGGTGACTATGGCATGGACTTTTAAGCAACATATATACACACACACACACATTAGTTCAAAGTAGTTTAACTCTCCTTTGAGTGTCTGTAAATTAATATCAATAAGAAAATGAAGGTGGAGACTTGAAGAAAATTAAAAGGTTATATTTCCACCTGGGTTATCAATGATGCATCAACTTAGTTTTCTGATCTATCTCACATAGTAGCCCTTACTATAATGAAACTCTCCTCAATGATTTTATTTATAAAACAAAAGTCAGAAAGATACATGGAATTTCATGGTTCAGTGACTGTCATATATCTAGGTCTTATAAGATTGAATCACCTAGCATTAAAAAAATGGCACCAAATATATATAAAACCTGGAGTTTCTTTGATTTCAATCATACAATCAGCCAGCTGACCTCTGAGATATGAGGATGGATGGAAAAAGAGAAAAGAAGGTTTTGCAACACTGAATCTCTGATTCATTTGACAATGTCAGTTGTAAATATATATGTATATATATTACTTTAGAATACATCTTTTCAGGACAGTATTTGATATTACCAATTTGATAAATCGCAAAATAATTTTAAAAGGATCTAACTTTGTTACTTGTGATAGGATAAAAACAAAAAAGGAAATAAAACATATTATAGGTATGTATATGAAGATGTGATTCTATCTATATGTTTCTATAGAGAATAAAAAAGTTATATGTCCACATATATGAGAAGATTTGAGAATTGACTTTTTCTTCAAATATTTTTACTATTTAATTGTATTCAAAGTTGAGTCCAAAAGGAAGGCAGGAAAAATTCTAGAATTTGTTACAGCAAGACCCATGGACCATTGTATTTTCTGCCTTTTTTCTGTCTTAAAGTGAATTTGCTAGTCATATATAACCAGAGGAATAATTTGGAAAATTCATTATCATATCTCACCCAAGTTTAAGTTATAATTTTATTTCATCATTTTCAATTCCAATTCCAGTACTTTTAGGAACTCTTTTTGATGTTTTCTTTCTTGTCTCTTTCAGTCTCTGCATTTTGTCTGTCTTTCTATATCATAGCATTTTCAGGCTGCAAATCTAACATTTCCGTTACTTTTTTTCAATCTGTCTTCTGTTACTCTCTCTCTATTTCTCCCTTCTCTTATTTTTTGTTTTCTCCCTTTTTTATGCCTCCAATCCCTACCTCTCATCCTTCCTCCCTTTTCATTACTTTTTAAAAAATCTATGTATCTCATATTTAAACTTCTTGAATTTTCTTTCTCTTCTTTTTTCTCTACCTCTATTTTCCTGTTAGTCTCCCTTTTACTTCACTTCTTTTATCTGACAATTTCTCTTACTATCCTTTAAAAGTCCCTTCTCTCTTTTCTACTTCTTTTGCTTTCTTCCTTAGCCTTTTTTCTCTTTTCCCCTTCAGATTCTTAGTTTCTTTTTCTTTCTTTCTTTCTTTCTTTCTNTTCTTTCTTTCTTTCTTTCTTTCTTTCTTTCTTTCTTTCTTTCTTTCTTTCTTTCTTTCTCTTTCTTTTTCTATTTTCCTCTTCTATTATGCCTTCCTTTTCTTCTTCTTTTTCATGTTTTTGTCTCACATCTTCTTTCTCTATGGTTCTCTCTTTATTTTCTCTATAATATTCTTACTCTATTCTTTATTGTACTTTCTATTTTCTCTAGGTTTATCTCTTTATTTATCTCTTTACTCCTGCTCTATTCTTTTTCTACTTTTTATTACTTTCACAATATATTCTTTCTATTTTTCTCTCTTACTTCTATTCTCTTTATTTTTCTCTCTTCACCTTCAATTTTTCTGTACTCTTTGTATTTTGTTCCTCTTCAATGTCTCACTTTATTCCATTTCTTTTGTTCCTCAATTCCTCAATGTTTAAATATGTTTAATTCCCTATTCTTTACTCCATCTATTGCCTCTCTTCCTTTCCTTTCCCTCTCCTCTCCTCTCCTCTTCTCTCCTCTCCTTTCCTCTCTCCACTATTATTCTTTTTGCTTTTTGCCTTTCCAATTTCAACTCTCTCTCTCTCTCTCTCTCTCTCTCTCTCTCTCT
>NW_025346824.1:1407-2950 GCF_016433145.1 Gracilinanus agilis | reverse complement strand
TTGCTAAAGTTGTTGATTATTTCTACAAGCTTCTTAGTTGATTCTCTAGGATTTTTTAAGTAGACCATCATATCATCTGCAAAGAGTGATAGCTTAGTCTCCTCCTTGCCTATTTTGATACCTTCAATTTCTTTTTCTTTTCGAATTGCAACTGCTAGTGTTTCTAGTACTATGTTGAATAATAAAGGTGATAATGGGCATCCTTGTTTTACTCCTGATCTTATTGGGAAGGCTTCTAATTTATCCCCATTGCATATGATGTTTGTTGATGGTTTTAGGTATATACTGTTTATTATTTTTAGGAAAGGTCCTTCTATTCCTATACTTTTCAGTGTTTTCAATAGGAATGGATGCTGTATTTTCTCAAAGGCTTTTTCAGCATCTATTGATATGATCATGTGATTTTTGTTTGTTAGACTGTTGATATGGTCAATTATGTGGATGGTTTTCCTAATGTTGAACCATCCTTGCATTCCTGGTATAAATCCCACCTGATCATGGTGAATGATCTTCTTAATTACTTGCTGGAGTCTCTTTGCTAGTATTCTATTTAAGATTTTTGCATGTTCATTAGGGAGAATGATCTGTAGTTTTCTTTCTCTGTTTTTGATCTCCCTGGCTTTGGAATCAGTACCATATTTGTGTCATAAAAGGAATTTGGTAGGACTCCTTCTTTGCTTATCATATCAAATAATTTGTATAGTATTGGGATTAGTTGCTGTTTGAATGTCTGATAGAATTCACTTGTGAATCCATCAGGCCCTGGTGATTTTTTCTTAGGGAGTTCTTTGATGGCTTGTTCAATTTCTTTTTCTGATATGGGATTATTTAGGTATTCTATTTCTTCTGCTGTTAATCTAGGCAGTTTATATTTTTGTAAATATTCGTCCATATCTCCTAAATTATTATATTTATTGCCATATAATTGGGCAAAATAGTTTTTAATGATTGCCTTAATTTCCCCTTCATTAGAGGTGAGGTCTCCCTTTTCATCTTTGATACTATCAATTTGGTTTTCTTCTTTCCTTTTTTTTTAATTAGATTGACCAGTACTTTGTCTATTTTATCTGTTTTTTCAAAGTACCAGCTTCTAGTCTTATTTATTAATTCAATAGTTCTTTTACTTTTGATTTTATTAATTTCTCCCTTGGTTTTTAGTATTTCTAATTTAGTTTTCATCCGGGGATTTTTAATTTGCTCACTTTCTAATTTTTTGAGCTGCATGCCCAATTCATTGATCTCTGCCCTCCTTAATTTGTTAATATATGCACTCAAGGATATAAATTTTCCCCTGAGTACTGCCTTGGCCGCATCCCACATAGTTTGGTAGGATGTCTCATCATTGTCATTTTTTTCAATGAAATTGTTGATTGTTTCTATGATTCCTTCTTTGACAAATTGATTTTGAAGAATCATATTATTTAATTTCCAATTAGTTTTTGATTTTCCTGTCCAGGTGCCATTACTAATTATTATTTTTATTGCATTATGACCTGAGAAGGTTACATTTATTATTTCTGCTCTTTTGCATTTGTTTGCAATG
>NW_025346824.1:0-1319 GCF_016433145.1 Gracilinanus agilis | reverse complement strand
AAGAAGGTGTATTCCTTTTTGTCCCTATTTATTTTTCTCCACATATCAATTAAATCTAATTTTTCTAGGACTTCATTCACCTCTCTTACCTCTTTCTTATTTATTTTTCGGTTTGATTTATCTAGATCTGAAAGAGGAATATTTAGATCTCCCACTAGTATGGTTTTACTATCTATTTCCTTCTTGAGCTCTGCCAGTTTCTCCTTTATGAATTTGGGTGCTATGCCACTTGGTGCATACATATTGAGCAGTGTTATTTCCTCATTGTTTATACTGCCTTTAAACAGGATGTAATGACTTTCCCTGTCTTTTTTAATCATATCTATTTTTACTTTGGCTTTGTCAGAAATCATAATAGCCACTCCTGCCTTCTTTTTCTCATTTGACGCCCAAAAGATTTTGCTCAAACCCTGAACCTTAAACTTGTGTATGTCCACCCGCCTCATATGTGTTTCTTGTAGACAACATATGGTGGGATTTTGGTTTCTAATCCACTCTGCTATTTGCTTCCGTTTTATGAGCAAGTTCATCCCATTCACATTCAGAGTTATAATCATCAGTTGTGCATTTTCTGACATTTTCGAATCCTCCCCTCTTCCTACCCCCTTTTTCCTTATACTATTTCCTTTTAAATCAGTGATTTGATATTGAGCCACTATCCCTTATCCCCTCCCTAAATTAACTTCCCTTTCTACCCCCTCCCTTATTTTTCCCCCTCTTTTTGTTTTTAAAGGCCTTATGGATTCCCTCCCTCTTCTCCCCTCCCTTTTTTTGTCCTCCCCACTCCCCTGCTTCCCTTGGTTTATCCCTTCTAACTTTCTCAGAAGGGTTAGATAAGAGTTTTATGTCCCAATGGATAGTATAGCTACTCTTCCCTCTCCGGGTTGATTACACTAAGAGTAAGGTTTGATTATTACCTCTTAATGCCCTCTTCCTCTCCTTCTTATAATATAATTTGTCCTCTCTCCCTCCCATGCCCTCTTTGTGTGTAATGGAATATCCTATTTTCTTATTCACTCAAGTTTCTCTTGGTGTCCCCTGCTATTCACCCCCTCTTTCCCATCCCCCATGTCATCTTAGATTATTTAGTGTTCCACCCTCACCCTGTGAATTATTCTTCTGATTACTATAATAGTGAATATTATAATAGTGAATAGAGTTCACTACAGAGAATTATACATAATATTTCTCTACATAGGAATACAGATAATTAGATCTCACTGAGGCCCTTAAAAAGGCAAATTTAAAAATTATAAGTTTTCTTTCTTTCCCCTCTGTATCTTATTTACCTTTTCAGGTTTCTCTCGATTTTTGTGGTT
>NW_025346823.1:521-1940 GCF_016433145.1 Gracilinanus agilis | reverse complement strand
GCCGATGCGCATTTCCACTAGTTTTGTCATGTGTCCTTGATCAAGACAAATTTCCAAATTGTTGGTAGTTGCATTGGTGTGGTAGTTTCGAGTCCACACCCTCAATCATGTCCACCCCGACCCATGCGTTCAAGCAGTTGTTTTTCTTATATGTTTCCTCTCCTGCAGTCCTTCCTCTGAATGTGGGTAGCTTTCTTTACCATAAATCCCTCAGAATTGTCCTGGGTCATTGTATTGCTGCTGGTACAGAGGTCCATTACATTCAATTTTACCACAGTATATCAGTCTCTGTGTATAGAGTTCTTCTGGCTCTGCTCCTTTCGCTCTGCATCAGTTCCCGGAGGTCTCTCCAGTTCGCCTGGAACTTCTCCAGTTTATTATTCCTTTTAGCACAATAGTATTCCATCACCCGCATATACCACAGTTTGTTCAGCCATTCGCCAATTGAAGGACATACCCTCCTTTTCCAATTTGTTGCCACCACAAAAAGCACAGCTATGAATATTTTCGTACAAGTCTGTTTATCTATGATCTCTTTGGGGTACAAACCCAGCAATGGTATGGCTGGATCAAAGGGAAGGCATTCTTTTACAGCCCTTTGAGCATGATTCCAAATTGCCAGCCAGAATGGCTATTCTGGGTTCACTTAACATGTTTATAGTTTCCCTCTTTATATTCAAGTCATTCACCCATTCTGAATTTATCTTGGTGTAGGGTGTGAGATGTTGATCTAGACCTAATCTCTCCCATATTGTTTTCCAAATTTCCCAGCAGTTTTTGTCAAATAGTGGATTCCTGTCCCAAAAGTTGAGCTCTTTGGGTTTATCATACACTGTCTTGCTGATGTCATTTATCCCCCGTCTATTCCATTGATCCTCCTCTCTATCTCTTAGCCAGTACCATATTGTTTTGATGACTGCTGCTTTATAGTATAGTTTAATATCTGGTACTGCTAGGCCCCCTTCTTTCACATTTTTTTTCATTATTTCCCTTGATATTCTTGATCTTTTGTTATTCCAAATGAAATTTGTTATAGTTTTTTCTAATTCAGTAAAGAAATTTTTTGGTAGCTTGATAGGTATGGCACTAAATAGGTAAATTAATTTGGGTAGAATTGTCATTTTTATTATGTTAGCTCGTCCTACCCATGAGCAATCAATGGCTTTCCAATTGTTTAGATCCAGTTTTATTTTCTTGGAAAGTGTTTTGTAGTTGTTTTCGTATAATTGCTGTCTTTGTTTTGGTAGATAGATTCCCAAGTATTTTATATTGTCTAGGGTGATTTTAAATGGTGTTTCTCTTTCTACCTCTTGCTGCTGTGATGTGTTGGAAATATATAGAAATGCTGATGATTTATGTGCATTTATTTTATATCCTGCAACTTTGCTAAAGTTGTTGATTATTTCTACAAGCTTCTTA
>NW_025346823.1:0-422 GCF_016433145.1 Gracilinanus agilis | reverse complement strand
ATATCATCTGCAAAGAGTGATAGCTTAGTCTCCTCCTTGCCCACTTCGATACTTTCAATTCCTTTTTCTTCTCTAATTGCAACTGCTAGTGTTTCTAGTACAATGTTAAATAAAAGAGGTGACAATGGGCATCCTTGTTTTACTCCTGATCTTATTGGGAAGGCTTCTAATTTATCCCCATTGCATATGATGTTTGTTGATGGTTTTAGGTATATACTGTTTATTATTTTTAGGAAGGGTCCTTCTATTCCTATACTTTTCAGTGTTTTCAATAGGAATGGATGCTGTATTTTGTCAAAGGCTTTTTCAGCATCTATTGAGATAATCATGTGATTTTTGTTTGTTAGACTGTTGATATGGTCAATTATGTGGATGGTTTTCCTAATGTTGAACCAACCTTGCATTCCTGGTATTAATCCCAC
>NW_025346822.1:0-1697 GCF_016433145.1 Gracilinanus agilis | reverse complement strand
AACTTAGATGTTTCACTAATATAAGATCCAGGGGAAAGATTTACATGGCATTAAGGATTTGGGAATAGTAATATTCTGCCTTTGTTTTGTTTTGTTTTGATCTAGAAAATCTTTAAATCTTTAAATAAATTTTAACATCTCATGAGACAGGTTTTGATCAGGTGAGGTTAATACTAAACAAAAGCTGCAGAAGGAATTAAAGGAAATAAAAATTCTGGTAGTTCAGAATTAACCACAAATAACTTGTCAAGTCAAACATTATTTTGTTTAATTTTCAGTTTTAAAAGATACCTTCATAGAAATGGCAGGCCAGACTATATTGTCACAAAGGCTGATTAATAACATGATTATATTCAGGATTCATTCAATCCTCCTTATTATACTAATTTAATAAAATTTAAATTATTGTTAAGTTGGTAAAATTAAGGCCTCCTAAAAGTTTTACTATATATCCATCTCCTCCATTAGAATTCAGAGATATTTAATTAACTCATCATGTTCCTTTGGCCTCAGTTTGCTGATAGATCTCTACACTGATATTTGTTGCTTTTTCCTTTTCTTATCTCTGACAATGGTACCATCTGGTTTTCTACTAATTGCAACATCAAAAAAGTAATATATGCCTTAGATGAACCTCATCTATAGAAGGAAATTGTGTAACTTTGATTTACCATATGTTCAGGTGGTGTTAGTAAATCAAAGAAGTCAGAAAATCCTAGCAGAATTCAGTGATAGGATATTGGGTAGAAAGGAGATATATTTCCTTTTTAAAAAAATCTTATTTTTATCTTTAGTTTCTCAGTGCTTAGCACAATGTAACCACATAGTAAGTTTTTAATAAGAGTTTATCATATCATATCATGCCCACATAGGAGAATGGTGCAGAAAGTCTAGAGAGATAGGAGTGAAACCTAGAGAGGAATAAAGACATGATTGGCCTGGATAGCTTACTTCAAGTACAGTTGAGATGAAATAGTCAATCAGAGGAAGAAGAAATGGGGATGGTAGAAATATCTAATGGGAGAAGTCCAGGGGGAAAATGAACTTCAGGGTGAAGTGGTTTCTGTAATATAATAAAGTCCAGATAGTCAGAAACGAACCCTGTATAGGAATGAAATCATACTTAAAATGGGAGTATGAAGAAGAATGCCCCTTCCCATCCCCTCTTTGTGTGTAATAGAATATCATATAGTATCATATAGTATTATAGTATTCACTATTATAGTATTTAGAAGAATTATTCACAGAGAGAGGTTGGAATACTAAATGGTCTAAGATGATATGGGGGTGGGAAAGAGGGGGGGTGAATAGAAGGGACAACAAGAGAGGGACAACAAGAGAAACTTGAATGAATAAGTCAAAATTAATTGGAAATTAAATAATATCATTCTCCANGTATTATAGTATTCACTATTATAGTATTTAGAAGAATTATTCACAGAGAAAGGTTGGAATACTAAATGGTCTAAGATGATATGGGGGTTGGAAAGAGGGGGGTGAATAGAAGGGACAACAAGAGAGGGACAACAAGAGAAACTTGAATGAATAAGTCAAAATTAATTGGAAATTAAATAATATCATTCTCCAAAATCACTCAAAGAACAAATCAGAGAAACAATCAATAATTTCATTGAAGAGAATGACAATGATTAGACATCCTACCAAAATCTGTGGGATGCAGCCAAAGCAGTGCCAAA
>NW_025346821.1:0-1295 GCF_016433145.1 Gracilinanus agilis | reverse complement strand
ATTGCCTATTAATGTCCCTTGCCATTTATCAACTGGGGAATGGCTTCGTTTTTTGTACAATTGATTTAGCTCTTTATACATTTGAGTAATTATACCTTTGACTGAGTTTTTTGTTATAAAGATTCTTTCCCAATTTGTTGCTTCCCATTCTAATTTTGGTAGCATTGGTTTGGTAGTGCAAAACCTTTTTACTTTAAAGTAATGAACATTATTTATTTTACATTTTGTAATTTTTTCTAACTCTTGCTTGGTTTTAAAATCTTTCCTTTCCCAGAGATCTGACAAATATACTATTCTGTGTTTACCTACTTTACTTATAGTTTCCTTCTGTATATTCAAGTCATTCACCCATTCTGAATTTATCTTGGTGTAGGGTATGAGATGTTGATCTAAACCCAATCTCTCCCATGTTGTTTTCCAATTTTCCAAGCAATTTTTGTCAAATAGTGAATTTTTGTCCCAAAAGTTGGGCTCCTTCAATTTATCATAAACTGTCTTGCTCACGTCACTTACCCCAAATCTATTCCACTGATCCACCCTTCTCTCTCTTTTCTAGTACCATATTGTTTTGATGACTACTGCTTTATAATACAGCTTGATATCTGGTACTGCTAGGTCACCTTCCCTCACATTTTTTTTCATTATTTCTCTTGATATTCTTGATCTTTTGTTCTTCCAAATGAACTTTGTAATAATTTTTCTAATTCAGTAAAAAAAAGTTTCTTGGTAGTTTGATGGGTATGGCACTAAATAAGTAAACTAATTTGGGTAGAATGGTCATTTTTATTATGTTANATAATTTTTCTAATTCAGTAAAAAAAAGTTTCTTGGTAGTTTGATGGGTATGGCACTAAATAAGTAAACTAATTTGGGTAGAATGGTCATTTTTATTATGTTAGCTCATCCTACCCATGAGCAGTCAATGTTTTTCTAATTGTTTAGATCTAGTTTTAATTGTTTGGAAAGTGATTTGTATTTGTGTTCACATAATTCCTGTATTTGTTTTGGTAGATAGAGTCCTAAGTATTTGGTATTGTGTAAGGTGATTTTAAAGGTTATTTCTCTTTCTAACTATTTCTGCTGAGATGTGCTGGAAATATATAGAAATGATGATGATTTATGTGAATTTATTTTGTATCCTGCTACTTTGCTAAAGTTGTTGATTATTTCCACTAGCCTTTTAGTTGATTCTCTAGGATTTTTTAAGTATACCATCATAAAATATGCAAAGAGTGATAGCTTGGTCTTCTCATCGCCTATTTTAATACATTAGATTTCTTTTTCTTCTCTAATTG
>NW_025346820.1:829-4746 GCF_016433145.1 Gracilinanus agilis | reverse complement strand
GTATATATATATATATATCTTGCTTATTTCTATTTATTAGTTCTTCCTCTGGAGGTGGACCTATATAAGTCATGCTTTGAATATTTCTGGTGCTGCATATGATGTTCTCTTGATTCTACTTATTTTATTTTTCATAATTTAATGTTCATAATTTTTATCTTTTCATTTTTTAAATTAACCTGCTCATCATTTCTTATGGCACAGTAGTATTCAGTTCAACCATATATCACAACTTGTCTAGCCATTCCCCAATAGTTGGATACCCCCTCAATTTCCAGTTGGTTGCCACCACAAAGAGAGTTGCCATAAATATTTTAGAACCTTTAGATTCCCTTCCTTTTTCTCTGATCATGCTAGGAAACAAATCTAATAGTGGTATTACTAGGTCAAAAGGTATACATAATTTTATAACTCCGTCTGAGTTTGGGGGAAATTGCTTCCTAAAATGGTCAGATCAGTTCACAGTTCCGTCTATAATACATTTAATGTTCCTATTTTTTTCACATCCCCTCCAACATTTTGTCATTTTGCACTTTTATCATTTTAGCCAATCTTATAGGTGTGCAATGTTATCTTAGAGTTGTTTTGATATGAATTTCTATAATGAATTATGACTTAAAACTTTTTTAATGTGGTTATATATAGCTTCAATTTCTCAAATTTCTTTTCTGTAGGATTTCTGTTAGGTCACTGATCTCTGTCATAAACAACATTATCATCATCATTATTGTTGCCAGCATTTAAATAGCACTTGGAGATTGTGAAATTATCCTAGAACTGTGATGGCAAACCTAAGGCACATATGCCCCAAAAGAGCATCTCTGTGGGCATGCTAGCCATCTCCTGTCAGAGTGTATTACTAGAAAGACAGAGGGACTTAGGGGAGCTGCTTCCTTTCCCCTTTCTACCACACTGAGAACATTTTTTCACTTCACCTTCCCCTCTACCTAGCAGCCCAATGGGAGTGCTTCACATGTAGCCAAGCTAGGAGGGGAGCAGAGCACTTGGGTCACTTTCCTCTCCCTCTCCACAAATGTTCTCACTTCACCCACCCCTATGCCCAGCAGTCCAATGGGAGCACTTCTTCCCCTGTCTGGGGTATGGGGGGGCAGGGTTGGTGTTGGGGTATGCCAGGCTGGAGGCACAGGGGTCTGGGTGGGGCAGGGAATGGTATGTTGTATCTAAAAGGTTCATCATCACTGTCCTCCAAGTCCAAAGTCCAAGATCTTTTTATTTTATTTTTTAAACATTTATTAATATTCATTTTTAACATGGTTACATGATTCATGCTCCTTCTTTCCCCTTCACCCCCCGCACTCCCCCCACCCATGGCCGACGCACATTTCCACTGGTTTTAACATGTGTCATTGATCAAGACCTATTTCCAAATTGTTGATAGTTGCATTGGTGTGGTAGCTTCGAGTCTACATCCCCAATGATGTCTACCTCAATCCATGCGTTCAAGCAATTGTTTTTCTTCTATGTTTCTTCTCCTGCAGTCCTTCCTCTGAATGTGGGTATTGTTCTTTACCATAAATCTCTCAGAGCTGTCCTGTGTCATTGCATTGCTGCTGGTATAGAAGTCCATTACATTCGATTTTACCACAGTATATCAGTCTCTGTGTATAGTGTTCTTCTGGCTCTGCCCCTTTCGCTCTGCATCAGTTCCTGGAGGTCATTCCAGTTCACCTGGAACTCCTCCAGTTTATTATTCCTTTGAGCACAATAGTATTCCATCACCAGCATATACCACAATTTGTTCAGCCATTCCCCAATTGAGGGGCATTCCCTCGTTTTCCAGTTCTTTGCTCCCACAAAAAGCGCGGCTATAAATATTTTCATACAAGTCTGTTTATTTATGATCTCTTTGGGGTACAAACCCAACAATGGTATGGCTGGATCAAAGGGCAGGCATTCTTTTATAGCCCTTTGAGCATAGTTCCAAATTGCCAGCCAGAATGGTTGGATCAGTTCACAACTCCACCAGCAATGCATTAATGTCTCAGTTTTGCCACATCCCCTCCAACATTCATTACTCTCCCCTTCTTTCATTTTAGGCAATCTGCTAGGTGTGAGGTGATACCTCAGAGTTGTTTTGATTTGCATTTCTCTAATTATTAGAGATTTAGAACACTTTCTCATGTGCTTATTGATACTTTTGATTTCTTTACCTGAAAATTGCCTATTCATATCCCTTGCCCATTTATCAATTGGGTAATGGCTTGATTTTTTATACAATTGATTTAACTCCTTGTATATTTGAGTAATTAGACCCCTGTAAGAGTTTTTCGTTATAAAGATTTTTACCCAATTTGTTGTTTCCCTTCTGATTTTGACTACATTGTTTTTTTGTACAAAAGCTTTTTAGTTTAATATAATCAAAACCATTTAATTTACATTTTGTAATTTCCTCTAACTCTTACTTGGTTTTAAAATCTTTCCTTTCCCAGAGTTCTGACAAGTATACTCTTCTGTGTTCACTTAACTTATTTATCGTTTCCCTCTTTATATTCAAGTCATTCACCCATTCTGAATTTATCTTGGTGTAGGCTGTGAGATGTTGATCTAAACCTAATCTCTCCCATATTGTTTTCCAAATTTCCCAGCAGTTTTTGTCAAATAGTGGATTCATGTCCCAAAAGTTGGGCTCTTTGGGTTTATCAAACACTGTCTTGCTGATGTCATTTACCCCAAGTCTGATCCTCCCTTCTGTCTCTTAGCCAGTACCATATTATTTTGATGACTTGATGCTTTATAGTATAGTTTAATATCTGCTACTGCTAGGCCCCCTTCCTTCACATTTTTTTTATTATTTCCCTTGATATTCTTGATCTTTTGTTATTCCAAATGAAATTTGTTATAGTTTTTTTCTAATTCAGTAAAGAAGTTTTTTGGTAGTTTGATAGGTATGGCACTAAATAGGTAAATTAATTTGGGTAGAATGGTCATTTTTTTATGTTAGCTCATCCTACCCATGACCAATCAATGTTTTTGCAATTGTTTACATCTAGTTTTATTTGTTTGGAAAGTGTTTTGTAGTTGTTTTCATATAATTGCTATGTTTTTGTAGATAGATTCCTAAGTATTTTATATTGTCTAGGGTGATTTTAAATGATGTTTCCCTTTCTACCTCTTGCTGCTGTGATGTGTTGGAAATATAAAGAAATGCTGATGATTTATGTGCATTTATTTTGTATCCTGCAACTTTGCTAAAGTTGTTGATTATTTCTACAAGCTTCTTTGTTGATTCTCTAGGATTTTTTAAGTAGACCATCATATCACTGCAAAGAGTGATAGCTTAGTCTACTCATTGCCTATTTTGATACCCTCAATTTCTTTTTCTTCTCTAATTGCTACTGCTAGTGTTTCTAGTACTATGTTGAATAATAGAGGTGATAATGGGCATCCTTGTTTCACTCCTGATCTTATTGGGAAGGCTTATAATTTATCCCCATTGCATATGATGCTTGTTGATGGTTTTAGGTATATACTGTTTATTATTTTTAGGAAAGGTCCTTCTATTCCTATACTTTTCAGTGTTTTCAATAGAAATGGATGCTGTATTTTGTCAAAGGCTTTTTCAGCATCTATTGAGATAATCATGTAATTTTTGTTTGTTAGACTGTTGATATGGTCAATTATATGGATGGTTTTCCTAATGTTGAACCATCCTTGCATTCCTGGTATAAATCCCACCTGATCATGGTGTATGATCCTCTTGATTACTTGCTGTAGTCTCTTTGCTAGTATTCTATTTAAGATTTTTGCATCTATGTTCATTAGGGAGATTGGTCTGTAGTTTTCTTTCTCTGTTTTTGATCTACCTGGCTTTGGAATCAGTACCATATTTGTGTCATAAAAGGAATTTTGTAGGACTCCTTCTTTGCTTATCATATCAAATAATTTGTATAGTATTG
>NW_025346820.1:0-736 GCF_016433145.1 Gracilinanus agilis | reverse complement strand
TTTGAATGTCTGATAGAATTCACTTGTGAATCCATCAGGCCCTGGCTATTTTTTCTTAGGGAGTTCTTTGATGGCTTGTTCAATTTCTTTTTCTGATATTGGATTGTTTAGGTATTCTATTTCTTCTGCTGTTAATCTAGGCAATTTATATTTTTGTAAATATTCATCCATATCACCTAGATTGCTATATTTATTGCCATATAATTGGGCAAAATAGTTTTTAATGATAGTCTTAATTTCCTCTTCATTGGAGGTGAGGTCTCCCTTTTCATCTTTGATAATGTCAATTTGGTTTTCTTCTTTCCTTTTTTTATTAGATTGACCAGTACTTAGTCTATTTAATCTGTTTTCTCAAATTACCAGCTTCTAGTCTTATTTATTAATTCAACAGTTCATTTACTTTTAATTTTATTAATTTCTCCCTTAATTTTTAGTACTTCTAATTTGGTTATCATCTGGGGATTTTTAATTTGCTCACTTTCTAATTTTTTAAGTTGCATGCCCAATTCATTAATCTCTGCCCTCCCTAATTTGTTAATTTTTGCACTCAAGGATATAAATTTCCCCGAGTACTGCCTTGGCTGCATCCCACAGAGTTTGGTAGGATGTCTCATCATTGTCATTCTCTTCAATGAAATTGTTGATTGTTTCTATGATTTCTTCTTCGATTAATTGGTTTTGGAGAAACATATTATTTAATTTCCAATTAGTTTTTTATTTGCCTGTCCAGGTGCCC
>NW_025346819.1:0-2669 GCF_016433145.1 Gracilinanus agilis | reverse complement strand
CTCTGTTCTAAGCCTTCCTTCCCAGCTTAGAACACTCTCCTTTCCAGTTCTGCTTTCCCTGTTCCTCCCAGGTCTGCCACTCTGTGCCCTGAAGCCCTTTCCAGTTCTGCCTTTCTCTGTTCTAAGGTTCTTCCCAACTCTGATGTTAGAACTCCGTTCTAAGTGGCCTCCCAGCTGGTTCTCTCATTGGACTCTGGCCAGGGCTGGAAAGAAGGGGCATCTCTGAGGTGGAAGGGAGTGGGGTCAGAGCCCCGAAGCAGGCCCCGCCCCTGAAGCCGGGCAGTAAGGAGCCCAGGGGGAGGAGAAAAGGTCTGGATACACTAGAAGTTATTGCAAGGTGGGGATGCCTGGGTGGGCCTGCCCTTCATTTGAATGCAAATGGGGGGGTGAGGCCCAAAGTCCCCTAGCCTTCAGGCCAGATGGGAATGCACCGTTAGCCTTGCTCCCAGGCCTCTGGACACAGAGGCTGCTTGGTCATGTTGGGCAAAGGAGGCACTTGAAGGTTGGCTGACAACCTCCAGAGCTAAGGGGCAGCTTTCTAGATTTCTGGGCACTGGGGAGTCTGGGGCTCCTAGGAGGCACCAGGATGGTGTAGGAGAAACCTCTCTGTCCCCCCAAGCCGCCATATACAGAAGCTGCCTCGAGAAGAAGGAGGGCGAGATGCATCCAGGATCCCAGAGGGCCAGCAACCTGGGCAGCGGTGGTATAGGTACCGGCATGGGAAGCAGTGGGGGTGGCATAGGCGGGGGCGGGGGCCACCTGCCAGCTCAGACCTTCAGCCCAGCCCCTGCCTATCCACATGGCATGAGCTATTCTCATATGGCTAACCTGGATGCCCACGGGCAGTGGCTCGGGCCGTGGGGACCCCACTATGGTCCCCCAAGGGAAGACTGGGCTCCCTATGGGGAGGGACCCTCCAGCTCTGTGGTGGAGCCTTCCTCGGTCCAGACCCTGGCTCAGGTCTTGGCCCTGGCCCCAACCCCAGCCCCATACGGAGCCACTGACTACAGCAACCTGGTCCATCCTGGGCCCAGCGGGGTCCTCCCTCCTGAGAACATGGAATTCACAGAGCCCACCTCCAATCCCCCCAGCGTGGGGGGTGCCTATGCTTGGATGAGCAAAACCCTTCACGTCTCAGGTAAGCGCAGATTCTCTCCCCTTCCCCCTGGCTGGCCCTTCCCTTGCACACCCTTAATGTGTCTTCTGTGTTCCTCCCCCACCGGCTACAACTGATGGGCTGGATTTCTCCGACTAACGTTTACTTAGCGGGGAACCGCAGCGACTCCCCAAAGCCAGGCAGCCAGGATCTCTGAGATTCTCCCCTGTAACAGCGGGCTTCTTCACTTTCTGAGGTTATGGCTATCCTGCCGNTGAGGGAAGGGAAGGCTATTCTCCGGGGTCCATCCAAGGTCACAGACCCCCCCCAAGTCTCCTCCCGGATCCCCCCCCGCCCCGATTTAGAAGGATGGGATTTGTTAATGAGCAATGCCCAGAATTCCCCAGAAGAGCAAAGCTGGAACAATCTCAGGGCGGAAAATATTGCAGAGAGTGTTAGAGCCGGGAGGGACCCTTGGACGGAGAAGAGCAGACCTGGGAACTCCCTCAGGGCTGGGAGGACTTCGGGATTACACTAAACCCCTTGGCTTAAAAGAAATCTCCCCAACGAGATGGTTTCTGGGGGGAGGACAGGGAGGAGGAGAGATGCTCTGAAATCGGGAGATAATGGTTGCCCACATGGAGTATCACAGAATTCCGATGGTTTAGAGACGATCTGCCCAACATGGGATCTGGGAAGGGGAGCCAGGAGGGACTGGGCCACTGGGCAGGTCACCGAGGAGAGTCCTGGGTGTTGCCACAGCCCTTAGCTTTCCTCTGGAAATGACTGGATGAAGCAGTAGGGGGAGACCCAGCGAACAGCCTCTCTGCTTTCGAAACAGGATTGTTTGGGGGAATCGGTTGATTTGGGTTCTTTTGATTGCTACCTTTCCCCTCTCCATCAGTTTTCCTTTCAAAGATATCTGTCCCCTCCACGACAATGAAAGCAATTCTTTGTCCCAAAGATTTTTTGGTGACCTCCACCACCCTCTCCCCCTGCCCAGGAAGCATACCTTCTCCATTCTTCCTTGGGGCCCAGCTTGTTCACCACCATTGCAAAATCCTGAACTATCTTAAAAGTCGGGAAAGGGGAATTTTAGACTTCCATCTCCCACCATTTATTGGGTGAGTTACCTTGAGGAAGTCACTTCCTCTCTCTGGGCTTTTAAAACATTTATTTGGCTATTTTAAACGTGTTTTTATTCACACATATTTATGTATTTCCTTACCTTCTGTCTTTTGTTTTTAAAAACCATCTCCTTCCATCTTAGAATCAATATTGTGTGTTGTTTCCAAGGCAGAAAAGCAGTAAGGGTTAGGCAATGGGGCTTAAGTGACTTGCCCAAGCTCACACAGCAAGGACATATCTGAGGTCAAATTTGAACCCAGGACCTCCCATCTCTAGACCTAGCTCCCCATTCTAGTCACCACCTAGAAGAGGCACCCCTTCTCTCCTTTTAAATAAAACTTCCAACTGCATTTGGAAGAACTGAGTTCTGCAATTATAGCTGCTCCCACTTACTGATTGTGTGATCTTGAGGAAGTCACTTCCTATCTCCTCCTCCTCCTCCTCC
>NW_025346818.1:0-1086 GCF_016433145.1 Gracilinanus agilis | reverse complement strand
CTATTACAAAGCAATAGGAGGTTATTTATTTACATTATCCCCTTTTTTCAGATAAAGATCCGAGGCAGACAAAAGTTAAGAATCACAAGAACTAATAAGTATCTGAAAACTAGAGTTCAGGTCTTTCTGCCTGGAGGTCCAGAACTCTATCAACCATATTATCTAACTAACTAGCTCTTAAGAATAAATCTTTTACTTCATGATCATTCAAAATAAAGAATAATCATAATATCACAGTGACTTAATATGAGGCAAATCAGGATTAATTAAATCACAGCCCACTCACAAACATTTTTTCCCCTTGCAATGTCTGTGTGGGAGAATGGGCACATTCTTAAAGATTCCAGCAGGGAGACACAGGAGAAAATCTTTGTGCTTGTGACAAACTCATACTATTGGACTGTAGCCCTTAAAGTTCTTGGTTTCCTTAGCAACAAATTGAAGCAGACAGGCTTCTCTGGTACCTGTTCCCATTCTCATCTTCAATGCTCTCCTGCTGGGCAAAGCCAATCAATCCACTTCTGCTCTCAAACCCAAGTAGTACCAATAAGCTTTTAATATCCTTAACAGAGCACTGAGAAAGTATTTTGCTATTGTAGTAACAATACAATGGGGATTCCAAAGTCCACTAAGGAAAGTTAGGCTAGAGTGGGATAGAGGAGCATGGGAGGGATGGGATTGATAAGCATGGGCATGGTATTATGGTGTAAGAACACAGAGTATTGTTGCCAAAGAAGGGAATTTTGGTCTAGGTTGCCTGTAACTCATTCTTGAGAAAGAAGTAAATTGGAGAGAAGGAAACTCAATTACAAGCAGCAAGGCAAGTAAAAAGTATTTGTTCCTGCCTGATGATCAAGACAGCTACCTGAAGCCCTGGGTCTTGAATGTTATAAGGTTCTAAAACATTCTTAAGTACTGACAATCCTCAGCCTAGTCACTTCTATCCCAGGGCTCCTTCCAATGTTCCATATATAGGGGAAGAGTATAAGAGATGGAAAGGTATAAGTGCTTAGGATTATCATTGGTATATATATGTATATATGTATATATATATATATATTATTAATATTATTAACAGTATATGGT
>NW_025346817.1:565-1073 GCF_016433145.1 Gracilinanus agilis | reverse complement strand
GAACACTTTCTCATGTGCTTATTGATACTTTTGATTTCTTTACCTGAAAATTGCCTATTCATGTCTCTTGCCCATTTATCAATTGGAGAATGGCTTGACTTTTTATACAATTGATTTAACTCCTTGTATATTTGAGTAATTAGACCCCTGTCAGAGTTTTTTGTTATAAAGATTTTTTTTCCCAATTTGTTGTTTGCCTTCTGATTTTGGCTACATTGTTTCTGTTTGTACGAAAGCTTTTTAATTTAATATAATCAAAACCATTTAATTTATATTTTGTAATTTTCTCTAACTCTTGCTTGGTTTTAAAAACTTTCCTTTCTTCCGGGTTAAGATGGCGGCAGAGTAAGAAGCAGCTCTAAACCTCTCCTGACCGAAACACACAAAACTCCTCAAGGGGACATAAAAACAAGTCCAGACGAACGGAGGAACCCCACAACAGGGCACAGCGTGGAAGGTACGTGGAATCGAGACATTTCCAAGCTAAAAAGGGCTCTCACTCAAGCGC
>NW_025346817.1:0-468 GCF_016433145.1 Gracilinanus agilis | reverse complement strand
CCACCCCCTCCACACTCACCTATAGCTCTGAACCCAGCTAAAAAGAAATAGAGCAAGTTTGGGGCACCCATCGAGTCATCAGCAGCTCCGGGACCTGTTCCTGAGAGCAGCAAGACTTAGGACCCCATTAAGTCAAGAACGCACGCGAAATCTGAGCGCGCGCGCGCGGGATAGGGCGCTGGGAGCGGAGCGCCGGCTGAGCAGAGGCGTGGGTGCCGGCTGAGCAGAGGCTTGGGTGCCGGCTGAGCAGAGGCGTGGGTGGAGGCAAACACAACCAGGAACTAAAGCCTAAGTGGGGAACCAGTGCAGACGGGTATACGACTGTGGAAGTAGCTCCCTGAGACTTGTAAAGAAACCTCCTGCAGAGGTTCAAGCAAGGGAATCCACCAGGGGGCTTGACCTTTGGAAAAAACTAGAACTCAGTCCTCAGGAGCCAATAGATCTCAGACAGACACTGAGAGCGAGGAT
>NW_025346816.1:0-3435 GCF_016433145.1 Gracilinanus agilis | reverse complement strand
CTCTGTCTCTCTGTCTCTCTCACTGTCTCCCTCTTCTCTCCCTCCATCTCTCTCTCTTTCTCTCTCTTTCAGTCTCTCTCTCTGTCTCTCTCACTGTGTTTCCCTCTCCTCTCCCCCCATCTTTTCCTCTCCCTCTCTCTGTCTGTCTGTCTGTCTCTCTCTTTGTCTCTCTCTCTCTGTCTCTCACCTTGTCTCCCACTCCTCTCCCTCCATCTCTCCCTCCCTCTCTCTCTCTCTCTGCCTCTGTCTCTCTGTCTCTCTTTTTCTCCCACTGTGTCTCCCTCTCCTCTCCCTCTATCTCTCCCTCCATCTCTCTCTCTCTGTCTCTCTTTGTCTCTCTCTCTGTCTCTCTCACTGTGTCTCCCTCTCTTCTCCCTCCATCTCTTCCTCCCTCCCTCCCTTTCTCTCTCTTTCTGTTTCTCTCTGTCTCTCTTTCTCTCTCTCTGTCTTTGTCTCTGTCTCTCTGTCTCTCTGCCTGTCTCTCTCTCTGTCTCTCTTTATCTCTCACTGTGTCTCCCTCTCCTCTCCCTCCATCTCTTCCTCTCTCTCTATGTCTCAGACACACACATACACAAACACACATACATACACACATACAAACATGACCATACACATACACACATACATATATATATATACAGAAACACATATACACATACACATACATAATCATATACACATACACACATACACAATACAATACATATATGCACACATATACACAAGCAATACACATACACACATAACCATACACATACACACATACACATGCATACATAATACACACACATAAACACATACACAAACATAACCGTACACACACATGCATATATATACATACACACATGCAATACATATACATACCCATACACACATGCACAAACACACGCACATACACACATACACACATACACAAATACATTCACACATGCACACACATATACACACATACATATGTACCTACATGCACAAACACACATACACACAAACACACATACACATATACACACGCAGAAAGACATACACAGATACACATATACATAAATACACAAACACATAAACACATACACTTAAACACATGCACAAACACATTCACACATACGCACACATAACCATACACACATAAACATACACACATATAATACACGTACACACATATACACAGATAACCATACACATACACACATACACATACATACACAAACACATACACATACATACACAAACACATATACACATACACAAAAACACACACACATACACATACACACATATACACAAACACATTCACACATATACACACATAACCATACGCATGCATATACACACACACGTACACAAACACATCCACACTTGCATACACATACACACATANCTTGCATACACATACACACATACATACACATATACATACACACATACAGGAACACATGCACATATACATACACATATGTACACATACATGCATACACACTCACATACATACATACATACACAAAAAACATACACTAAAATATACGGACATACACAGATACACATACACAACACACACATACACGAAATCATATACACATACACAAAAACATACACACGTACAATACATACATATACATACTCACATACACATACACAATACACACACATATACACACATACACACATACATACACATATACACACAGACATACACATATACACACATAGACATGCATACACATGCACGCATATACACAACCATACACATACACATACATACACATATACACATACACATGCACACACAGGGGAGGAGTTAAGGATTCCCATTGGCTTGCTGGGTAAGGGGCAAGTGAAGTGAGGAATGTCCTCAGCAAGTGTAGAGTAGAGGAGAGAGGAGTGGTCTGAGCACTCCTCTCCCCTCCAGCTCTGCCACCTGTGAACCGCCCACCTTACCCTCTGTGTGCTCCCATTGGGCTGTTGGGCAGAGGGGCGGGGAATGAGAAAAAATGTCCTGAGGCTCAGTGGAGAGGGGGAGGGGAGGAGCTCCACCTGAGCCCTTTTGCGTTTCTAGAAATGAAATGTGGAGGCGAGGGAGGGTGGTCCATGCCCACAGAGAGCTGTCCGTGTGCTGTCTTTGGCACTCATGCCATAGGTTTACCATCCCGGTTCTCTAACTTTCTTTTTTGAGCCCATGACCCATCAGGAGTTTCCCCTGGAAACACAGAATTTGTGTCCTATCCCGGGCCTCTGCCCCAGGAGGCTTTTCCTAGGCAGGTCCTTCACAGACCAGGTGAAAGAGAGCTCTAGGACTATAGTTTCACTTCTAAAGAACAGTAACATTTCACATTACTCAGTGCTTAAGCAAAAGAAAAAAAGACCCTTTAAACCCCTCTGAGCTGAATCTACCATTAACCAGACTGTTAGTGGAAACTTGCCTTAAAGCTCATTAAAAGCATACAGTGGGCTTACCTTTCAAAATTAGATCCTTTGTAGACAGACTGGCCCATGAGAAAATCATATACTAAGCACGAATCATCTAGGCCACCTCAGTTAAGCAAGAAATAGTTTTGAGAAATCATAAGATGCTGCCTACCTCTCTCAAAACTCATGATCCTTTCTCTGCCATTGGAATTCACAGTTGCTAAGGAACGGCTCCGATGTAATAGACCCCACCGTGACCAATCGATTGTGACTGCTCGGAAGCTTCTCTAGCGTAACCTCTGTAAAGTGAAAAAATGAATAGGAAGGTAAAACCAAGTTTAGAGCATCATCTATAGTCTCGTTCAAAAGGCAGCTTTCCCTAATTCACCACAATTGGAGCACAGATTTAATATAATAAAAGGAAAAACTGTAGCTATTACTAATAAATAATTAAAATGTAAAACATCAAAAGAATTGCTTCAAACTGAATAATTGGGTTAAATTAAACAGTTTAGGTCTACTTGCCCAAAAAAGGGGGTAAAGTTAAAAAAAGGGAGTTTTTAAATATATAATGTAGAGGTTTGTATTCTCAAAGTGTTGGTATTATTGAAGTGACTGTGCTCAGTTATATTGTGAATGTTGGTGCTAATGTTGTTATGGCGATATAGGATTTGCAGCAATCCGTTTAAATCCAGAATATGAAATTATACTATAAATGTATAACCCACATAATTACTTGATGTCACAATGAATATGTATTTAATTATGATATAATTAATAATATTATAATGTATAATTAACTCTGTAGTGGTGTTAATATCATTATAATTAATTATACTATTAACAAGCTTTTTAATGTTATACATTGGCTATCATGACTTATAATATCAAAACATCAAATTCAAAAGATGTTTTACAAACAAAACCAATGCAACCAAAACTCTCTCTCCCCCTCCGTCCTTTCTCTCTGTCTCTCTTTTTGTCTCTTCCTCCTTCTACTCTCACACTCTTTTTGTCTCAACCTTGTCTTTCTCC
>NW_025346815.1:1089-2967 GCF_016433145.1 Gracilinanus agilis | reverse complement strand
GAGAGAGAGAGAGAGAGAGAGAGAGAGGAAGGAAGGAAGGAAGGAGAGAGAAAAAGGAAGTTAGGAAGGAAGAAAAAGGAAGTTAGGAAGGAAGAAAGAAAGGAAGAAAAAGAGAGGAAGTTAGGAAGAAAGAAACGATGGAAGGAAATGGAAGACTTTAGGACTGTCAGGGCAGGGAAAGGGAGAGAAGCTCCAATGAACCTTATGTCTGCTTTCCTCACAGATGAGGACTGTAAGAAATACCTGAAGAAGAAGGAGCAGGAGGAAGCAGAGAAGCCCTTGCAGGTGCCCGCAGTGGACAGCAGCATAGCTCAAACATCTGAGCTGGCGGGCATCACCACTCTGGATGACCCTTTGGGTAATGAATGGGGCAGAGAAAAGAGGTGGGCGCATGGTTTTATAGGGTGGTCAAGGACCACTCGGCCACATGTGGTCTGCTGTCTTTGCGGATGATCTGTGGCAAAGCCAGGCCACCTTCTCCCAGTCTCCTACACCAGGGTTCTTCCCCCCATCCCCTCCTGCCACCATATGACTTCTGGGAGTCTAGACTTCTCATGAAGATCATCCGAGCAGAGTGGAATTAATAGAGGAATGAGAAAAAGGACCCCAAAGCCAGCGTGACCCAGGCAGCCAGGGTAATGGGAGGATGCTGCTGGGGATCTGTACTCTTCACTCCTGGGTTCCTGACCTCTGGCCTCCTCCTCCCCCGGCCCCCAGGACAAATGCCAGAAATGTTCGATGCCTTCATCTGCTACTGCCCCAGCGACATCCAGTTTGTCCATGAGATGATTCAGCACCTGGAACAGACAGACTGCCACCTGAAGCTGTGCGTGTCTGATCGGGACGTCCTGCCTGGCACCTGCGTTTGGTCGATCACCAGCGAGCTGATTGAGAAGAGGTCGGTGGGAAGGGGGCAGTCCAGAGCCCTGCTCTAGGAGGCAAGAGACCCAAGTCCCAGGCTCTGCTCTGCCATGAACTAAATGGGTGACTCTGAATGGCATTACCCCCGCCCCCAACCTCAGTGTCCCTATCTGTAAGATGGGCCTTGTCAGACCTTCCCTGCCTATGTCAAACAGACATAGAATGTCACTTTTGAGAAGAGACTTTGAGGGAGTGGGGCTAAGTGAGTCAGTGGATTAAAACCAGGCTTAAGGATGGGAGGTCCTGGGTTCAAATGTGGCCTCAGGCTAGCTGAGTGACCCTGGGCAAGTCACTTAATCCCCATTGCGTAGTCCTTACCACCTACCTTTCTGCCCTGAAACCAATGCCCAGTATTGATTCCAAGACAGAAAGTAAGGGTTTGTTTTTGTTTTTGTTTTTTAAAGAAGAGCCTTGAGGGCCCATTGAGTACAACCCTTCCCAGGACAAGACTCTCCTTTACCCTAGAACCAGTAAGAGGCCTTTCAGCCTTAAGTGAGGGAGGACCCACTCTCCCCAAAGGCGGCCACTTGATTCCACTTTGGACAGCTCTAATTGTTAGTTCTTTGTATCCAGCCTAAATCTCTCACTTGTGAGGTCAGTCATGTGAACCTCCGTGGGTCAGTGAGTTGAGTATAAAAGATGGAGCAAAGGGGATTCGGAGGCAAAGGAGCTGGATTCTAATCTTGCCCCCACACTGCTGTCGACAGCCAGACTGTGTGCAGATCACAGCCACTCGAAGCCTCTGTTTCCTCTTCTATAAAATATAGGGCTTGGGGCAGCTGGGTAGCTCAGTGGAGTGAGAGTCAGGCCTAGAGACAGGAGGTCCTAGGTTCAAACCTGGCCTCAGCCACTTCCCAGCTGTGTGACCCTGGGCAAGTCACTTGACCCCCATTGCCCACCCTTACTAATCTTCCACCTATAAGTCAATACACCGAAGTACAAGGGTTTAAAAAAAAA
>NW_025346815.1:0-997 GCF_016433145.1 Gracilinanus agilis | reverse complement strand
TATATATATATATATATATAGGGCTTGGCCCCGACGACCTCAGAGATTCCTTTTAGCTCTAAATCTGGGATTTTAAAGAGAGGCAGCATGGCTGAGTGGAGAGAGAGCTGGCCTTGGATCAGGAAGCCATGGGTTCAGGTCCTGCCTCGGATACCTCCTGGCTGAGAGACTGGGGATAAGGCATGAACTTTTCAAGGCTGAGACTTAACATCGAAGATCAGTTGATTTAGACCAGCAAAGGGAGATTCTTCCCTGAGAGTTTCCCACTGAAGACCAGTGAAGGAGGGAACAAAACAAGCATTTATTAAGCTGCTTCTGTGTCCAGGCATTTTATATTAGCTCATTTGGTCCTCACAACAACCCTGCTATGTTTATCCCCACTTTACAGTTGAGAAAACGGAGGCAAAGGGAGATTAAGTGACTTGTCCAGAGTGTCCGAGGCCAGATTTGAACTAGAGGCTCCCTGACCCTCGGCCCAGTGCTTGAACCACTAAGCTGCAATAGTAGCTTCCAAACCGCCTCTGCTTCTCTCTAGGTGTCGCAGGATGGTCGTCGTAGTTTCAGATGAATATCTGCAGAGCAATGAATGTGACTTCCAGACCAAGTTTGCCCTTAGCCTGGGTCCAGGTAAGCATCCCTTGGGACCTGCCTGAGAGAGGAGCTTTCTGGTTTCTGGGAGCATGGGGCACAGAACCAGGATTGAGGAGAGACAGACAGACAGGGAGGGAGAAGGGGAGACACAAAGAGAAAAAGGAGAGAGGCAGGAGGGAGAGGGAGAAGGGAAAAGAAGAGAAGGAGAAGGGGAGGAAAGGAGGAGAGACATGGAGAAAGACAGAGGAAGGAAGAAGAGAGATGGGGAGTAGAGGGAGAATGGAAGAGAGAGAGAGAGACAGGAAGATAGAAAAAGAGAGAAACAGTCAGAGAGAGACATGGAGGTGGGGATGGGAGAGAGATAGAGAGACAGAGAGGGGGGAGAGAAGCAGAGAGAGAGAGAGAG
>NW_025346814.1:430-3142 GCF_016433145.1 Gracilinanus agilis | reverse complement strand
CCCAGGACAATTCTGAGGGATTTATGGTAAAGAATGCTACCCACATTCAGTGGAAGGACTGCAGGAGAGGAAATGTATAAGAAAAACAACTGCTTGAACACATGGGTCGGGGTGGACATGATTGAGGGTGTGGACTCGAAACTACCACACCAATGCAACTACCAACAATTTGGAAATAGACCCTGAACAAGGACACATGATAAAACCAGTGGAAATGTGCGTTGGCCATGGGAGAGAGGCGGGTGTAGGGGAAAGTAGGGGCATAAAGTATGTAAAGAGGTCAAAAATGAATATTAATAAATGTTTACAAATTTTAAAAAACAATATTAAAAAAAATTTGCTCCCTGTACTTCTCTCAGAGAGCAAGGATATGAATGAGCCTCCCACCTTGGAAATACCTACTAACATCCCTGAGTCTCTTTGGGCTACATCCTCTTCTGATGTAGGCGTACTTAAATATGCAGTTCCTATTCAAATTACCAAAAAAAGGAATCCAGCTCCCTCCATCCTCAATACCCTCTATCAAAGGGAGCAATTGAGGGAATTACACCAGTGATAAATTTATTAACTGAACAAGGGATAATAATTCCATGTGAATTAGAATATAACACAACTATTTTACCTGTTAAAAAGCCAAAAATAGGCCCAGATGGAAAAACCCAATATTGATTTATCCAAGACCTAAGAGCTGTATAAAATCATTTTATAAAAAGGCATCCTGTGGTTTCAAACCCAAACACAATAATTTCTTCTATTCCCAGCACAGCTACCCACTTTACTGTTGTAGATTTGTGCTCTGCTTTCTTTTATATACCTGTACATGAGGATTCCAGGCATATATTTGTTTTTATCTGGAAAGGTTCCCAGTGGACCTGGAGGTACTCAATTGCCTCAAGGGTTCGTGGACAACCCTACATTATTTATGCAATTTTTAAATGTGGGTGCAGATGCCATCAAATTTAAACACAGCCATTTAATCTTATATATGGATGATTTGCTCTTGGCTTCGCCAAGTGCTGAAGCGTGTCAGGAGGATGGACCTCCTTTTGGAACTATATAAGAGAGGCCATAAGGTCTCAAAAGACAAAGTTCAGTGGTGACTCACCAAGGTCCAATATTTAGGTTTCATTTTTAACTGCTGTGTCCATCTTATTTCTCCAAAACATATTGAAAATATCCAAAAATTAAGTGCTACCACAAAAAAATGTAAAGGCAATTTTGGGACCAATAGGATTCTGTTGGCAGTGGATCCCTTGCTATGGGGAAATTGCAGAACCCCTTGTAGCACTTACAATAAATTCATTCTCTGAACCAGGAAACAGAACAGCTGAAAGTGCTTTCTAATTTAAGACAAGCTATCCTGTCTGCCCCTGCTCTAGGCATCCCAAATTATGATAAACCATTTATTTTATATGTCCATGAACAAAGAGAGGTTGCTTCACATGTTCTGACTAGCCTATTATTCAGTCCAGTTGGACCCAGTAGCTTCAGGAGCACCACCATTTCTTAGAGGAGTAGCTGCAACAGCTCTATTAGTGACTAAACCTGATGACCTAGTATTAGGATGCCCTCTGACCAAAATGTGCCCCTATGAAGTCTATATTATTGAGACACAGAACACAGGCATTTAAAGATCAAAGAATTACAAAATATGAAATAACCCTCTTGAACAACGAAAATATCACAGTAAAGCACTGTGGAGTTCTTAATCCTGCAAGCTTGCTCCCTGATTTGCCAACTTCTGGAGAACCTTTACATGACTGTACCTCTTTAGTTTCCATTGTTGATAAACCTCACAATGATTTGCTGGACACCCCTTTGGACAACCCTGAATTAATATTATTTACAGATGGTTCATCCTTTATGAGGGATGGCATGCACTATACAAGAGCTGCAATAGTTACTGAATTTGACACTCTGTGGTCAACTTCATTACCCACAAATATAAGCACTCATGGAGCAGAACTCACAGCTTTAAAACACGCCTGTATTATAGCAAAGGATAAGAGGGTCACAATTTACACTGACTCCCTTTATGCATTCAGCATATGTCATGTCATCGGCATGCTATGGCTTCAAAGGGGATTCCTGACATCAGCTGGAAAAGGTATTGCTAATGGAAACCTTATTATGGAACTTCTTTCTGCCCTTCAGCTCCCCAAAACTATAGCTGTTGTTCATTGCTCTGCACATACACGCGGTACTGATCCTGTCTCCAAGAGAAATGACCAAGCAGATGCTGCAGCAAATCTAGTGGCCTTGGAAGGACCTGAACTCATTTTGGCACTGACAATCACTGATGATTTGGTTCTATCCCTTTCCTATACTGACAAGGAAGTCGGACAATGGAAAAAGAAATTTAAAGCCAAGCAAGTTAATGGAGTGTGGGTATCATCAGATGGCAATCCCCTGCTTCCTAGAAATTTCTACACCAAAATTTGTCAATCTATTCATACACATGGTCAATTCAGCACCCAAGCCATAGTAGACTCTGTTAAAAGAGTATGGGGCTTCCGGGTTAAGATGGCGGCAGAGTAAGAAGCAGCTCTTAACCTCTCCTGACCGAAACACACAAAACTCCTCAAGGGGACATAAAAACAAGTCCAGACGAACGGAGGAACCCCACAACAGGGCACAGCGTGGAAGGTACGTGGAATCGAGACATTTCCAAGCTAAAAAGGGCTCTCACTCAAGCGCGAGCTGAGCAACCGC
>NW_025346814.1:0-333 GCF_016433145.1 Gracilinanus agilis | reverse complement strand
AGCAAGACTTAGGACCCCATTAAGTCAAAAAAAGCACGCGAAATCTGACCGCGTGCCGGAGCAGGACGCTGGGCGCAGAGAGTGCTGGCTGAGCAGAGGCGTGGGTGGAGGCAGAACTAAAGCCTAAGTGGGGAAACAGTGCAGACGGGTATACGACTGTGGAAGCAGCGCCCTGAGACTTGTAAAGAAACCTCCAGCAGAGGATCAAGCAAGAGGGCCCACCAGGGGGCTTGACCTTGGAAAAAACCAGAATTCAGACCTCAGGAGCCAATAGATTTGGAACAGACACTGAGCCCAAGGATAAAGCTGAGAAGCTGCTGGGCTAATGATGGC
>NW_025346813.1:0-5476 GCF_016433145.1 Gracilinanus agilis | reverse complement strand
AAGAAAGAAAGAAAGAAAGAAAGAAAGAAAGAAAGAAAGAAAGAAAGAAAGAAAGAAAGAAAGAAAGAAAGAAAGAAAGAAAGAAAGAAAGAAAGAAAGAAAGAAAGAAAGAAAACCTATTTAAGCACCAAGGTGGGATTTGAGCCATAGAGGGCTGGGAAGTCACAAGAGATTTCAGAAAGTCAGAATCTTAGTGTTAAAGGAAGCTTATTGGTCATCTAGTCCAATCTCCCATACAATCATCCCATACAGGAATCTACTCTGGAAGATGCCTAACAAATGCCAATCAAGTATGCGCTTGAATAGATTCAGTGATGGGGAGTTCACTACCTCATAAGTCAGACTATGGCACTGACACTGGACTTAACACTGCTTCTCTGAGACTTATACCTCCTGGCTCTACCTGTGCTCTGTAGAGTCACATAAAATAAGTCTATTCCGTCATGTCAGCCCTTCATGTGACAAGGACTCAAAGAACTGGGATCCCCTCCCCAAGGGTCCTTGACTGCAAACAAACTCTCCCTGGTTCTTCTCACTATTTCTCATTGGACGTGGTTTCCAGATTCCATATCACCTTGGACACTTTCTCTTAGATAATGCCTACTTTGTCAAAAACCTCTCTTAAAAGAAATATGAAGGGGCAGCTAGGTGGTTCAGTGGCTAGAGCACCAGGCCTGGAGACAGGAGGTTTTGGGTCTGGCCTCAGACACTTTCCAGCTGTGTGGCCCAGTTCTTCTGCCTTAGGACTAATACAAAGTATGCTTCTAAGACAGAAGGTAAGGGTTAAAAAAAAAATTATAAGGGGGGGGGCAGCTGGGTAGCTCAGTGGATTGAGAACCAGGCCTAGAGACGGGAGGTCCTAGGTTCAAATCCGGCCTTAGCCACTTCCCAGCTGTGTGACCCTGGGCAAGTCACTTGACCCCCATTGCCTACCCTTACCACTCTTCCACCTATAAGTCAATACACAGAAGTTAAGGGTTTAAAATTAAAAAAACAAAACAAAAAAAAACTTATAAGGGAAGGGTGTATTTGGAGATGAAAAAGAAAAGTTTGATAAAAATAATTTTAATTAAAGTTTTTTTAAAGCAAAAGGGACAAATCCAACCCAGCCCTCCTTGGGTGTGAGGAATTTTCATGACTGAAAACCCAGAGCATGTCTTAAGGAGCCCTGAAAATGGAACCAAGCAGATCCCAGGGATTGAGGGGCTTAGGTAGGGCATTCAGAGCCAGATCCACCTGCTGATCTGACTTTTCTACTGGTCAAACTCCCCACAAAATAATAAGGCCATAGGCTTAGAGACTGGCATATTCTGGTAGCAGAAGGACTAAAAGGGATGGAGGTTCTGACATTCAAAGGATTAAGCTCTTAGGTCTGGGGAAGGAGTAGACTGGATGTAAAAGAGTTAGAAGTTGGTCTTAGCAGAGCACAAACGTGGGATTTCTGTTTCATCTATAAATCCCCCAAATATCCCCTCACTCTCCTATCTTGGGTCTTGGGTTTGCCTTCTCAGGGGAAGCAAAGACAGAAATGTCCAGCTTTGCCACTTTGAGGGAAGGCGGTAGGACTGGAGAGGGCCCCACCTCCTTGTATCTCTCCAGCTCCTGCACAAAGGTTCTTTCATGGAAGAGGGCCTGGAGCCGGTCCTGGGTGTAATTGTGGCACAGTTCTTCAAAGGAGGCCCCTCGAGTCGAGCCCCCCAGGTCTGGATTCTGGAAGCCAGGAGTATCCACAATCATCATGGAGCAGAGGGAATTCTGGCTGGACTTGAGGGACCTTCAAGGGAAGGACAGGCGTCAGAGTATAAGTGAGGACGGCAGCACCTGCCAAGTCCAATCCCAACCAAGGGACATCCCCTCCCTCACCAAGCCAGGGCCATGAGGCTTCTGGATTCCTTTCCAAAATGCCCCATACCCTGCAAGAAAAGATGATGGGCTCCCAGTTTTCATAAGACCATTGGGTCACATTAGAGCAGAAGGCTTAACCTTTCCTGTGTCCTGGATCCCCTCCAGCAGTCTAGTGAGGCCTATCTACCCCTTCTCAGAATGAAGTCTGTAAATGCATAAAATAAGATTACAAAGGAATATTGGATATTGGAATAGGGTTATCAAAATATTACATGGTAAAAGACAAGTCCACAAGCTCCAGTTTAGAAACTCTGCCTTGAAGATCACAGAGTTATAAAATTTTAAAGTTAGACCTGGAAAAGCCTTTGGAGGTCACTGAGTTACAGTCATAGAGCTGGAGGAGACTCTGGAGGTCACTGGGTCATAGAATTAGACTTGGAAATGCCCTTGGAGGTCACTGAGTTATAGGGACACAGAATTAGAGTTGAAAAAGAACCCTGGAGGTCAGTGGGTCATAGTTAGACCCAGAAAGGACCTTGGAGATCATTGAGGTACAGAATTCAACCCGGAAGGGACCCTGGAGGTCACTGGGTCATCAAATTAGATTTGGAAAGGCCCTTGAAGGTCACTGAGTTATAGGGACACAATTAGAGCTAGAAAAGAATCCTAGAGGTCACTGGGTCATAGTTAGACCTAGGAAGGACCTTGGAGGTCATTAGGTTATAGGGACACAGAGTTAGAGCTAGAAAAGAACCCTGNCATTAGGTTATAGGGACACAGAGTTAGAGCTAGAAAAGAACCCTGGAGGTCACTGGGTCATAGTTAGGCCTAGGAAGGACCTTGGAAGTCATTGAGCCACAGAGCTCAACCTGGAAGGGACCCTGGAGGTCACTGGGTCATAAGGTCACAGAGTTAGAGCTGGAGGTGACTTTGGAGGTCATAGAATCCCGCTCCCCCCTTTTACGGATGAAGAATCTGCGGCCCAAAGAGGCTGACTTGCCTGAGGTCACCCATGCCAACGTCCCACTCCCTCCCCTCCCTCCTCCATGACCGCTCTCCCCCAGGCCTGCATCTCCCTTCCCTGAGCCTTAGGTCAAGCACCAGATGAGTACTCTCTGCTGGAGGAGGGCCTGCTTTGGGGGGAGGTTTAGAACCCTCTGCAGGGCAGCCGTGGGCCCCCCGGCCCTGGTCCTGAGGCGGGACGTACCTGTTCACCAAGGAGACGAGGAGAGTGAAGAGCTCGGAATAGAGGCCTGCGGCCATGCCTTCCACACACTCGAGGGCGCCCAGCTTGGAGCCTGCGGGCAGACACGGGGACTTTGGTCTCTTCCCACCCCCTTGGCCTCCCTTGCAGCCGGGGCTCAGGCCCTAGAGACTGCCCTTTGCTTTGGGGGCCACACCTGGCTTGGGAAATGCCTTTTTCCTGGAGGGAAGCCGGCTCTCCCCAATTCACCTGCAAAGAGGACGCTGGGACAACGTCCCTGGCGCTTCCCAAGGGCCCTCAGAGGGAGCTGCTGCAGGCACTCACCTCCCCCCTTGGAGTCGGTACTGTGACCCCATTTTAGAGATGAGGAAACTGAGGCCAGCGTTCAGCCACACAGCTGAAAAGCCGATGCTGGGGCACCTGGGAAGGGGGAGCCGGCGGTACCTGCGGCCTCTCCGGGGCTGCTCTCCTCAGGGCCCTGGCGGAAGGAGGTGGAGCGCTGGAGGCTGCCCTTGGGCTGGTGTTTGAAGATGGCGGAGGAGAGTTCCTCCAGGCTGCAGCCCAGCAGATAGGCGGCTTTCTGGGCCCACTCGTGGCGGGCAAACTGCTTGCGTCCAGCTGCAGAACAGAGTGGAGAAAACCATGTCGGGAGGGCACCTTCTGGAAGTCGTGCCACAGGGATACGGGCAGAGAGGTATCGCGGACATTTTTTAAGAACTGGGGCTGGGATGGCATCTACCCTTTGGTGCCCAGGTGCCAGGCGGGGGGGCTGAAGGGCAGCTGGGTAACTTGCAGCAGGGGGGCAGCTCCCGACGCCCGGAAGGCACCGATCAGAGAAGCCCAGTCTGCTTGGATGGCTCGAGGGAACCTGAAGCTCCCTGTTTTCCCCAGAAGTGAGTGTGACAGAAATGAGGCAGATTTGGGCAGAGGAGGCGGGTGACTCTCGCCTGCTGCCTCCCAATGCCCCTTAGCCGAGAGGTGGCAAGCATCCACGCCCTGGCAGGGTGCTAGAAGCCCTCCAAAGACGGGCACGGCCCCAGAGCATGCCCGGAGAGGAGGGCAGAGGGGCTGGAAGAAGAACCAAGGAGCTGAGCAGAGGGTCTGACTGCCAGTGCCTGGGGGCTTGCCTCCCCTTCCTCATCTTCCTCCCCTACTCGGTGGCATCCGAGCAGCTGCCAGGGGAGAGTGGGCAAGGAGGCCCAGAGCGTGCACCCCCCACCGCCCAGAGGGAGCTGCGGGGAGCAGCCCACGCAGACACACGACTCAGCCAACATGTGGCTAATCACGGTAATTAAGGGAAGCTAACGAGAAACAAGGTTTTACCTTCGGCAGCTTCTGTAAGGCAAAGGGCCAGCATGCAGCATGCAAAGGAAAACAGTTTGTTAGCAAACAAAACCATAAACACAGCCTGATGGGGGGGAGAGGGGGAAGGGGGCACGATGGCAGCGGGTCTGCGCCCAGACACACAGACACACAGACAAAGCCGAAGGCTCGGCGAGGCACACAGAAGCTGACTAAAGACAAACTCTCTCTGAAATTCTCCCAGACATAGATCCGCACCCCCCGGAGAGACACAGAACCCAGAAAGTCAGACAGTGACAGACCCAGCCACAGAAACACCCCCTCCAGAGCCCCGCAAAGAGCTGGGCTGCCCAGAACCTCCAGGACTCCTCGCTGCCTGCCCCAAACAGAACGGGGCTCCCTGGGGGCACTGAGCTCAGGGGTGCTCACATCCACACACTTATGGATACAGCATTTTAAAGCTGGGCACCGACTCTCTCCTTGCCTGATCTCCCCATGGGGCACCCGCTGCCACCTTCTGGGGTTCAGCAGTCCTGCTGCCCGATGACACGGGGGCAGGAGAAGGTGGTCCTGGAGGAACGTCCAGCCGCCCAGCCCAGGAAGGGAAAGGGCTGCCCAAGGTCCTGGATCCCCGAAAAGGGGCTTTGTGATACAAGCCCCAGAGGAGGGCTGGGGGTCTCCCCCACCCCAATTCTTCTTTCCTGAAGCCCTCAGCCCCAGAGGGATCCTCTTCCTTTGCGGCACCAAGCACCCCTGGCCATCACCTCCGAACCCCGCTAAAAGCGATTGAGTTTAGCCATGCCTTCATCTCCAAGCAGAAAGGTGAAAGCTGGCAGCTCTGGCACTGCTGGCATCTACTGCCCCCTGGTGGCTACTACCCATCATGCAAGCGTGAAGAGAAAGGGGAGAGAAGAAAGGAGACAGATAAAGAATGAGAGAAGAAAGAGGAAAGACAAAGGAAAGAAGCAGAGAGGAGAGGCAGAGACAGACAGAGGGAAGGAGAGAAAAGAGAGGAGACAGAGGAAAAAGAATGTGAAAGGGGAGGGAGACAGACAGAAAGAGAGGAGAATGAGAAGAGAGAGGAAAGAGGGAGAGAGACAGAGAAGAAAGAAAAAGAAAAAGGAG
>NW_025346812.1:0-1142 GCF_016433145.1 Gracilinanus agilis | reverse complement strand
TAAGGACAGGAAGCCAGTGGGCTCATGGGAAATGTAGTTCAAGGACCACAAAATTTCCAATAATACATTCCCCCCTGAGAGTCAAGGGAGACTGGTCTCCCTGAAGACTCTTGTAAACATAACCCACTTTTAAATTATAGTAATTTGGGGATAAAAGGAAAAAAAAGAACAAAACCAATGATCCAGTGATTGCTAAGCACATCGACAAAAAGCCAATTAGGGGGCAGTCCCCTTTGGCACAAGAGTGTACATTCAAAATAAATGTATTCAACATCCCACAGTTCAATCAACTGCACCCCAAAGTTCATTGTGGATCTTCTTGATGCAGTGTAGGGTCTCTGCAGGCATCTTCATGATCCCTTCCCCAAACAGGTATGTTCTCTGGGTTCTGGGAGTTGGCAAATTTCTTATCCTGGAATTACTTTCTTTTTTTTTTTTTTAATAATTTTTATTTTTTAGAAAAGTTATCATGGTTACATGATTCATGTTCTTACTTTCACCTTCACCCNGGGAGTTGGCAAATTTCTTATCCTGGAATTACTTTCTTTTTTTTTTTTTTAATAATTTTTATTTTTTAGAAAAGTTATCATGGTTACATGATTCATGTTCTTACTTTCCCCTTCACCCGCCCCCGCCATCCCCCCTCCATAGTTTTAACATGTGTCATCAATCAAGACTTATTTCCAAATTGTTGATAGTTGCATAGGTGTGGTAGTTTCTGGTCTACATCCTCAATCATGTCTGCCTCAACCCATGTGTTCAAGCAGTTGCTTTTCTTCTGTGTTTCCTCTCCTGTAGTTCTTCGTCTGAATGTGGGTAGCATTCTTTTCCATAAATCCCTCAGAATTGTCTTGGGTCATTGCATTGCTGCTAGTACAGAAGTCCATTACATTCTATTTTAACCACAGTGTATTGGTCTCTGTGTACAATATTCTTTTGGCTCTGCTCCTTTCACTCTGCATCAATTCCTGGAGGTCTTTCCAGTTCACATGGAATTCCTCCAGTTTATTATTCCTCTCAGCACAATAGTATTCCATAACCAGCATATACCACAGTTTGTTTAGTCATTTTCCAATTGAAGGACAAACCCTCGTTTTCCAGTTTTTTGCCACCACAAAAACCACGGTTAAAAATATTTTCGT
>NW_025346811.1:4180-6028 GCF_016433145.1 Gracilinanus agilis | reverse complement strand
AGCCGCCCACGGCTAACTGGGGTGCAGGGGGCGCCTTTGTGACGCCGCCAGGCCCAGGCCGGGAGGCCCCGCGCTGCCCTCCACGGGCGGAGGTCCCTGATCTGTGGACCCCGGAGGGACGGCCCCGCCCGGGCCGGGAAGGATGGAAGCCCTCCAGCTGCGCGCCCCGGGGCTGCCCCTCGCCCAGTCTTTGGTCGCTTTGGGACCGCGGCCTTGCCGGGTGGGCTCCAAGGGCCTTCCCGACTCCCGGCCTGGATGCTGCCCGGGGAGTTCGGGGACAGCTCCGCGGGCCTCGCGCCCCCCGCCGTGTTCGGGGGACGACTTGAGCCCCCTGGTCCGAAGTGGAGGCCCCTGGCAAGGCCTTTGTTCCGAGGAGGCCAAGAGGCTGCGGAAGTCTCACCTGTTCTACGTTGGGGAAACTGAGGCACAGAGGTGCTTTATTAAGGTCGGTCAGCTCGCCGGGTAGGGAATTCCTGCCCTAGCCCAGCCCTCCAGACCCAGGCGCGCAACGGGACCCCCCGCCTAGTTAATGGCTGTGGGGGAAGGGAGGGAGGGAAGGAAGGAAAGAAGGAAGGAAGGAAGGAAGGAGGGAGGGCCGGGAGAGAGGGAGGAAAGAAGGAGGAAGAAAAGAAGGAAGGGATGGAGGGATGGAGGGAGGAAGGAGGGCAGGCAGGCCGGCCGACCAAACGCTTCCTGGAAAAGAGAACACCGCCCCCCCCCCAGTGGTTCGCCTGCTCCATTTCCGGAGCCCCATGGTATGAGGAGGCTCGTGACAATCAGCGGAGGGGGCCCCTGGGGCCTGGCCAGTGGGTCTCCGTAAGCGCCCGGGGAAATCCAGGCCCGGTCCTGGGGGCGGGTTGGCTGACCCCGATTGTTCCACTTTAACCCCAGAGAAGGAGCGTTTTGCGTTCTTCGGGAATAAGTACATTCATTTCAAAGGAGGCCAACTCGAAGGGAGAGCAAGAGAACTCGGGGTGGGGGGAGGGGCCCGAAGGAGGATGCCCCGCCCCGCCCCGCCCCGCCCCGCCCCGCCCCGCTGGCCAGAAAAAGTGGGTGGAGATTCAGGTGTTCTTTCCACCCCTGGGGAAGATACAGAGCAAAGCTGGGTAAGGCAGGCCGGCAGGCCGGCAGGCAGGCAGGGAGGGGGATGGATCTCCAGGGCGCCGCCTCCGGCGCTGGGCCAGGCTGGGGTTTTCTAGATTCTCCTCTTCGGGAATCCTCTACTTCAGAAGGGGTCCATTGGGGTGAGACAGGAAGCTGCGGCACTTCTCCTAAGGGAGGGGATGGTGAAGAGCCAGGCGGCAGGCAGCAGGCAGCAGCGACCACTTGGTGCTGCTGGAGCCTTGGGCTCTCCCCTCTGGCCCAGCGAGCAGGGGTGCCAAAGCCCTACCTCTGGGGCCTGTAGAGCCTGGCTATCTTTAACCCTTTTTGGCTGCCTCAGTTTCCTGGGCGCCTCTTCTGCCGTGCCATTCCTCTGCCCCACCTCCTCAGCCCACTGGGCCTCAGCATGTGCATTCTCTGGCCCTTGTCTTGCATTTTCATGCCCCTTCTCTGGGCTTGGAAGGCTCCCCCTCCCCCCTCCCCGTGGAAACACAACTTTTCCTTAAGCCCAGCTCCTGCATCACCTCTTCTGGGAAGCCTGCCTGGATCCTTGGGCAGCCCGTGGCTTCTGTACGCCCCACCCCCCTGGTTACCCGGGAAGGGGGACTTCTCTTTCCTTGCCTCCTTCCAAAGGGCCCACCTTGTCCTGTAGCCACAAAAGTAGGTCCTTAACAAAGCCTGGCTGCTGCTTGGCTGTGGCAGGGAGAGGAGTGGGGGCTGTGGGAGCTTGGGGCGGGGGGGGGGGGG
>NW_025346811.1:0-4100 GCF_016433145.1 Gracilinanus agilis | reverse complement strand
GCTTGGGGGGGGGGGGGGGGGGAATGACTGAGAGCTGAAAGGAGGGGGCTGCTCTGCTGGAGGGGTTGAAGCAGCCTTTAAAGGGACCTGAAAGCTCCCGGGTCTACCTTGTGTTGCCTCTGTAGAGGCCGGGGAAGCAGGATGCTGCAGTGGGAGCAGGCCTCCAGAACATTGTACTCCTCCTCCTCCTCCTGCTCAGCCCAGGGGTCCCGAGATCTGGCAGCCCTGGAGCTCCCGGAGCAGAGGGGCACCTCCCTGCCTAAGGGTGACGAGGCTGGTGGGAGCTGGTGGCCTTTTTTCTTCTTTGGACGAACGACCCTCTGCGCTGCGGAGGCTGGAGCTGCTCCCGGACGAGGCCCAGCAGCCCTCTTCACTGAGCAGGCATCAAAGGACTTCATCAGGTCTGTGAGCCGTCCACATTTCTCCTGTGCCAAGAAGCAGCAGCTGCTCACGGCTACAGTCCCCCGGAAGACCTTCCCAGGAAAGGGTGGCTGGTGTGCCTGCTGGGACAGGCCACCTTGGAGCTGCCTCAGCAGCTGGGAGAGGGAGGGATAGCCTCAAATGGGAGGAGGAAAGGAGACACGAAAGGGAGAGGCTCACCAAGGACTATGTTGCCAGGCTGGAGGGGAGGGGCAGGGAGGTGGCACCAGCTGCTCCTCCGTGCTCTTCTCAGGGGTCTCATCCCCTAAAGAACACCACTGGGATCCCGTGGTGAGACCCCTTTGAGGGATTCTGGGGACCTGAGACCTTATTTTCCAGACCAGTGCAATGCATCCCTCTGGACCTCAGCATATCTCCAGAATCTCATGGCTCTGCAGCAGCCCCCACCTTCCCTCCAGCTCACTTCCTGCCTGGCTGTACCCTCTGGACTTCATCAGGGCCTCCCCCAGTTTTTAGCTTGTGGCCAGGAGCTGTCTTTTGCATATTTGGGCATCCCCAGGACTTAGTACAGTGGCTGGCAGACAGGAGCTGCCTGACTCACTTGAGATCACATAGCTTTGACTAAGTGCAGTCTAAGAATTAGTCTCGCCAGCCTTGGACCCAGGAGTCCTGCCTCCCATTTTCTGGAGCCCCACAGGCATAGCACCAGTCTAGAAAGAGGGCAAGAAAGGTGGAGCCCTCCTCTCCGCCTCACTTAACACCTAGTTTAAGCTTCCTTTGCCTGTGGAGGGGGCCCAACCCCCCGGCCAGACCACCTGACTATAAACTAAGCTGGGAGCCTCAAGAAGTGGCGGCGTACTGTACAGTGGCTTTCCCCCATTGTACCAGAAACCAGGTTTCGTGGGCATTGAGCCACCTGACCTGATGCCGTCACACCACACCGTGGGTCAGGGGACACCAGAACCACCCCGAGCACCTTCCCTGCCTTGGCACCGGGACCAGCCACATCAAAGCAGCCCGAGCAGAATAACAGTGGCTGGCATTCCTACGACACTTTAGAAATATGATCGTCCAGATGCTATTATTCGCCCCATTTTACAGATGAGGAAACTGAATTAGACAGGAGAAGTGACTTCCCAGGGTCGTATAAGCGAGCATCATGGCAGGAGCTGAATTCAGGTCATCCTGACATCCACTGACCTATCCAAGCGCTGCTAGCATCCTCACACTAGCTCCACAGCATTCTGGAGCGTCCCCACTGCCTCCACCCCTGACCCAGCCACTCACCTGATGCTGGGAAAGTTTTTCTTCTGGAACGTCTCGACCGCACTCCGAGCAGCAAACTTTCTTTCTGGGAGCTTTGGAAGACACAAACAGTCCCGAGCGATGATAACGGAATTGCGTCTCTCCCAGTTCGGTCTGGCAGCTACTCTAGGAGGAGGATGCTCTAGTACCCGACTCCCTGAAGCAGGCTCACCAGCTCTTAGTGACTGAGCCCCCCCACCCCCTGCTCACTGGCCCTGCCGGGAATTACAGACTAGTAGCAAGCAGAGCCCGTCTCCGTGAGGCCAGAGGGCAGCTTCCCCGTGGAGGCAGCACCTGGAGCCACAGTTGGGCCTAAGGAGCTGGGGGGACCCTTCTGCAGGAGGGTCTCTTGGGGCTGGGCTAACTGGGCTTGGAATCTGTTAGACCTTCCTGCTGGCCCCGTGCATCCAAGTACGATGGAGCAAAGAGAAACAGAATGCCAGCTTTCAAACTTGGTAACTGGCACAAAGACTCTCTGAGGACCCCAACTGGATCTATTTGGGGTCCACAGCGGGGCTGCTTTGGGGCCAGAGCAGTGCCCACACCTCCAGTCAGGGAGGTGCTGGGAGCCCAGAAAATCAGAAGCCAGGAGACCACGAAAGGAACAGTGAGTGAAAGGGGAGCTGGGAAACCTCCCCAGTGAGCTAACATGGGATTATGGGATTGGCTCTGTGACCTCGGGCCCTCACCCATTGAAAAGGGGAAGGAAGAGCGCTGGCACACCCTGTCAGAACACTGGGCCCCGATGACATTGCAGAGTGCCCCCATTTCACGGATGGGGAAACAGACCCCAGCTTGGGCTCCTTCTTCTCTCCCCACCCAGGGAATCCAGGCAGGAAAGTTGGACAGTGAGGCTCAGGCCCTGGCTGGATCCTCTCACCTTTCCTGGCTTCCTCAGGTTCGTACATGCAACCGTCTTCATGGCCTGCCAGCTGGGCGGGCAGGATGTGGTCGAGGGAGGGCACTGTGTGGCCACCACAGCTGCTCTCGTGCTCTTCCAGGTGGCTGAGGGGCACGGCCAGTTCACAGAACTCACATTCGATGGGGCGCTCGGGGCACTGAGCCTGAGGAGAAGAAAGACGTGCCTCTCCTCAGCCTGAGCCAGGAGGCTGCGGCTTCACTGGGCTGGGGGCTGGGGCCCGAAGGAGCAGGCACTCGGGGTCCAGGGCCGGCCCCCAGTCTGAGGAGGGCAGGATGAAGAGTTCTAACCTGATGAGCCTCCAGGAGATACTTCTGCATGCTCTGGAGACACAGACTGCACTGGACCTGAGGGTGGGAGGAGAGACATTTGGCTCAAGCGGGGAGGAGGGAAGGGCCTTGGGGAACTCTGGGGTTTCTTATACAGCAAATGGAGAAACTGAGGCATCCCATGCCTTCGTCCGGCCGGGAGTGCCAGAAACCACCCTCCTCGTCCCTGATGGAGTTAAGCCCACTCAGCTCTGGAACTCTCAGCTGGGGCCCAGCTGGCTTGACTGCTGCTGAGAACTCTATCTGGCCAATCCTCACCCCGGCCCCCCTCCCCGTCTTGCTCCAGGCTCAGGAAGCAGAGCGGGGTTACTCTTCCATGCTGGAAAGGGCCTTCTCCGTGCTCCCACCTGGAAGGCCCGGCCCCTGGCTACCCCTCTCCTCCTCGAAGGGGCTCGAGGCCGGCCTTCCCCATTGCTCTCCCAGGGCCCACCACGCTCTTGCCAAGTGCCTGTTACTCTGCCCTGCGCAGGGTGGGCCTGGCGTGAGGCACCAGCCCAGCCTCCTGGAATTTCTCTCCCACCTGCTTGTGCCCATGTGCCTGGTGGTCCTCCAGCTGCTCCCTCAGGACGACCTCTCTGCACTCTGGACAGGTGGTGCGAAGCCTCAGACAGCGAGCCTCGTGGAGGGTGAAGTGGGCAGAAGGCACGTTTTGGCCACTAAGAGGGTTCCGATGAGAGAAGCGCAGGTCAGCTCCCGCACTCGAGCCCGAGCCTGCAGCAGGCTCAGGTGAGGCTCGGGTCTCCCCGACCCCACCTGGCTCAGACCCCTCCCTGAATGGCCAGCCATTTGGGGGGGCACCTTCTGGACTGCCCCCTCACAGAGCCTGACCAGAAGAGCCTCCTGGCTTTCCACCCTCCTCTCTGCCCTCTGGGCTGTTTTGGCGCCCCGTCGTTGGGCCCACACGAGGTCCGCCTCTGGCCCCCAACTCCCGGCCCTCATCCCAAGCCGGGAGAGCCTCGGATCAAGGCAGTGTTGACCCTGGCCTTCACCCCCTCCCAAGTCCCTTGAATCTCCCGGGCGCCTCCGTGGGAAGGGCTGGCGAGTGCCTTTCCATGAGTCTCTTATGAATAAAATAGCCACAAATACAACATCCAGCACTGAGCAGATTCCTTTTAATCTTCACAACCAGACCCCCCCCCTGCCCTGCCCCCCCCATCTCCTCGAGG
>NW_025346810.1:0-7438 GCF_016433145.1 Gracilinanus agilis | reverse complement strand
GGTGAACTGAGAGCGCAGGTCGGGAAGAGACCGGATGCAGATAGCCAGGAGAGGGCGGGGGGCGGGCCCTGCCACTGCCGGGTCCGCCTCTCCCTCCCAGTTCCAATGTCTGAAGTCCCCGCCCTGCTCCACCAGGTGACTGACAAAAACAAACACCCGGACGCAGCGGGCCGGCCCCCACGGCGTGCGCAGGCGCACTGGCCACGGAAGGGAAGGCGCCACCCCCACCCCCCTCCGCTGGTCGCGAGCTATATACCAGGCAGGGCTACGTCCCCTCTCCGCCCACTGGCGAAGGGTACGTAGGAGTGATTAGTGGCTTCCCCGAGCGGGGACTGAGGGAGGAAGAGTGAGAAGAGAGGGCAATCTGATCCTGGTTCGCCTTTTCGAAGCGCCCGGGGCCGGCCGCAACTCCCCGCCTGGCAAGTTGCCACAGGGCTCTTCCCAGGCGCCCTGACGTCACTTCCGCCCCTTGCCCAAGTCGCGAGGCCCTGAGCAGCAGGCCAAGGCCCTCCGGTCTCCTCTCATTGCTCGTCCTTCCTTGTCAATCATAGGAGATTCGTCCCACTCACTTCCCTCCTCTATTCAACGCGTGGTCCCGCCCACCACCAACCCCATTCTGCTTGCTTGCATTCCACGGTCCCGGCTGCCCCCTTCCGGCAAGCAGGGTTTCTGACTGATGGGAGTCCCATCCCTTTCCTCCCCTCCACCTCCCGCGCTTCACTTTGGACTCCAGCCAGGGGCCCTGCGGGGTCCAAAGGTAATTGTTCTTCCTCGGTCTGTCCCGTGCCAGTAGGCCTTCCGAAACGTTGGCCAAGTGACCTTGATTTGAATCTCCGCTCTTTCCAGGCTAGACTGGGTGCTGCCACCTCAACTCTTCTTCCTTGGGGAACAGCCAGGCTTAGCACCTCCTGTGGAAAGGCTCACACGCACAGAAAGCACCCACTCTGGGGTTCTGAAACCACCCTCGTTTCCTTGCTAAACCTGGGCAGCAACCCTGGGCCATCCAAAGAGCATCTCAGCTCTTGATCTCCCACCATTCCCCCTGCCCTCCCCACAGGCTAGCTAGCCTGGGGGCAGGGGAAAGCAGGGATCAGACCCATTTCACGGATAAGCAAGTTGAGATCCAGACTGGGGAAAGAGGCTGCCTGGCCAAACCCAAGCCAGGTTCTCTCTGATGTCCCCCGCCTTCTCCCATCCCATATTGCCCCGCCTCCCATCCCCAATTCCAGGGCCAAGATCTACTTTGGTTTTGGTATGGTTTTATTGTCTGAAACTACATCCAATAGGGAAACCTGAGACGTGCCAGGGGGAAGGCAAGCAGGCAGGCAGCTGAGGAAGGGGAACTAGGACACAGAGGGGGAAAGCAAGGCAGGTTCTAAGAGCTCTGGAGATACTGAGGAGAGCTCTCAAAGCCTCTCCTCCTGGCCTGCTGCTACCCAGAGGTTCTTTGCATCACATAGCTGGGCTGGGAGCTATTGCTTTGTATATGTCACTAAGGAAGGGGAAGGGGAAGAGCCACGGCCACCAAGAAGGCCTCCCTTCCTAGGGAGCGAGAGCTCGTGCTTAATGTGGCCAAGACTCAGATTCTCTTCCCAAGACACTGAGAATCACTTTCTGACCTTTCCTTGCTGCTCTCTCTGAGATCTCTAGGATGGGGTGGGGCGGCCCCTCAGCCAATGAGAGGGTTTTTCTCCACCTGACCAACAGATGAAGAAGGGAAATGCATGGAGGCTGGCCTGGGGTGACGGGTCCCTTTGCTGTTCAAGTTTACTAACATTTCCTTGGACAGAGATAGGAGGAGACTGCTGCTGTCTGTGCCAGTCACCCTCTGCTATTTCGTGGAGATGTGCTGGATGAGCAGGCTCGCCCCTACCAAGACCCCTAGGGCCACCGGCCATCGTTCCAACAGATGGCAAATCCTACAGAGCTACCAAGTTTGAGACTCTGCGATGGAGAAAATACAGGGTGAGCCCTGCCTCCTCCCTCCTCTCGGACAACCAGGTTCCTTTATGCTGGCCCAGCCAGTGGCCACGCGGCCTAGGAATAGAGAAGCTCTGAGGGGACCTGACTCCTCCCTGAGACACCAAGCTTGGTCTTCTGCTATCCCAGCTGGTGATGTCTCTGGGGGACAGAGAAGAGGGGAGACGGGACCTCGGTCGACAGCAATTACCTTCCATCGCGCCACCAGACTGTCCTGGTCAGGGCAGGCGAGGACACTGAAGAGAGGGGGAGATGGGTGCCCCAGCCCCAAACATTATAACATCCCATTGCATAGCTTGTGGCCCCTCATCAGCCTCATACTTTGCCCCCTCCAAATATGGCTTTGGAAACAAAATGGGGCGACATCTGAGATGGGGAAGCAAGGCCCCAAAAGAGGGGTGGAGTCCCCTAATCACAGGGAGGAGATTTTGACAGTGTTGTGGAGAAGATAAGAAGGGCCCAGGTTGGAGTTCCTGAGGGTTCCCCTGTTGCTGCGGCCGCCGCCGCTGCTGTTGCTGCCGCTGCCGCCGCCGCCACCGCCGCCGCCCCCCCCATCGCCGCGGCCACCAGAAGGTCTTCCTGGCCCCTCCCCATTGTCACTGGCAGGTGAATGTGGCTGGCTCTCATCTGGGGTGTTTGCTGGAGGGGTGGGGATACTGATGATGGCTGCCACCAGATCCCGACTGGCACAATTCAGAGTCAGGCTGTCATGGGTCTTGGCATTAAGGCTGGCTCGGCTGCTGGATTGAGAGCAAAGAGTGGGAAAAGGACAAGGAGGCTCACCATACAGGCTCCCAGCTCTGCTGCCCAGGAGCTTTGGGTAAGGGAGTCCAACCCTCCGAGCCTCCAATTCCTAAATGATAACTAAGATTGCTTCCACGGTAAATATCTCAGGTCCCTGGGCTGGTAAAGGATGGGCAAGTGGGGGTACTTCATTGCTTAGAGGGCCACGAACTCTCCCCTTAGCAGGAGTGATTCACTTGGGGGGCGCGGGGGCAGGTTCACTGCTCCCTTTCTCTTCTCCTTAGGACACCAGGGACCTTCCCCAGGTTTGCGTCACCTGGCCCCATTACCTCTGGGCGCCTGGGCTGTGGTGCCCAGCAAGAGTATCCAGCTCCTGCATGCTGCCCCGGCTGACAGAGGCCGTGGAGTTGGCCAGCCGAATGGCCCGGCGCTGCTTGCTCCGACGGGGACAGCAAGAGGAGAAAAGACTCCCGGCCCTGCTTCCCGTGACGACCTGGGAAGACACTGAGGTGCTGCGGCTGGTGCGGCCACCCAGGGAAACAACTCCCAGTGCCTCGCTGAAGGTGGACTCATCTGTAAACTCGTGGGACTTAGAGGAGAAAAGGAGAGGGAGGGAGGGAGAGACCCAGGGAGACAAAGAGGAGGAGAGGGAGAGAGGAAGGGAGGAGAAGAGTCAGCATCGAGGGACAAAGCCCTGGTATGGGAATGCCACAAACAGGGAAATGCTTCCGAGGGAGGGCAGGAAGCCTAGGCTCAGAGACACCCAAAGAGGCTCACCCGTAGACCACGAGCCTAAGCAGGTGCATCCTGGGAGCCCCAGTAGAACCCAGGGAGAGGAGCTCATTGGAAGGCGTCAGGATTCCAAGGGTGGCCTCTTACCGTGGTCTTCTCCAGACAGTGCAGAAGGTGATGGTGCTGCTGTTCGAAAGCCGAGCGACTTCGTGTACTCAGGGGTGGCCTCCCGGTGCCATCCTGGTCCTAGATCACACGGGTGAAGCGTCACACGCCTCTCCAGCCCCTGCCAACTCCCCTCCACACACCGATACTGCCCAAGGCAGGCACCCACCTCCAGGCCCCTGTTGCGTTTGTACTGAAGGAAGGCCGTCGTGGTCCCGCTCTTGGCCATTCGGATCCTCGCCAGCCGCACCTTCTGCTGGGCCCGGCGTTTATCGGCTCGCTGGTTCTGATGGTAGATTCGGCTGAAGTTGGACACGATGACGGGCACCGGTAGGGCGATGACCAGCACCCCGCTGAGCGAGCAGATGGAGCCGAAAATCTTGCCTGCGATTGTGCTGGGCACCATGTCCCCATACCTGTGGGCACACACCCAGTGCCGAATGCTGGCTCTCCCTCTCCCTCTCCGAAGTTGGGCCCTTGACAAAGACTGCTCAGGGCAGAGTCCCAGTGGCCTCCCACCACTGAGGCTACTAGGAAGCTGCTGTCCACATCTCTTGGGGACGGCTTGGGAATACCTGAGTGAGCAGGACAGGACAGGGCGAACGGAGGGAGGTGACTCGGCACCCTTTGCATAAACCTTTGTATACTTCCTTCCAGGAAAGTGCCCAGGACAGGAGAGAGACATTTGTGAGGTCTAGGTGCAGCCCTGCCATGCCCACCCTGGGAACAAGGCTCCCTTGGGGGCCATATAGGGAGCGAGTACCCAAAGCAGGATTTCCATCTTCCCCAGGGCCTCAGTTTCCACCTCTTTATGGCGAGGGGTGTGTATGGCACATTCTCTAACCTTAACCTCCTTATCTGGCTCTGCGACGCAAGGGTTTGATAACTTGGCAACGGTCTAAGAAGACTGCCGAGTCACCAAGAGGAATGGTCCCCAGAGGCCCGGGTCCTCTCCACTGCTGCTCAGGGCCTCTGGAAGGGCTCTTCCAGCCGCAAAACCCCACGCTGCCACCATCTGACTGAGAAGGGGCCGCTGGCCCCAGAGAAGCACCGTCACCAAGGAGTCCCACCTGTCCCCATTCAAACTTCTTCACACCTCAGACAGTCATATCGCGGCCTTCCCGGGAACTCTGCGGGTCCCCTGCGCTCAGCCCCCCACCTGTTCCAGTTACCTTTCCACCTGTGGAACCCCCACTCGGGGCTTTCCTGAGAAGACTTGGAGGAACCAAGGCAGGGGAAGGACTAGGGGCCCGGGACGGCAACTGGAAAGACCTTGAGGCCTCCGCGAGCAAAGCCTCCAGCTAGAAAGGTCAGCGCGGGCCTCGACGACAGACGACGGGGAAGAAAGGAAGCACCGAAATCAAAGTGGGGTAGGGCAGGGGCCGAATCAAGGCGCGCTCCGAAGTGCCCCTGGGAGAGGCGAAGGGAGACTGACCGGGAAGCGTGACACACAGATCCCCTGCGCTCCCCACGTGTCCCAGTGACGCAGCTGGCCGAGTGGCTGACCCCTGAGCCCCATCCTGACTCTGAGACCAAGAGTTCAGAGCTGGACCGTGACACACTGAGAAACCCCTAACTGTTCCCTGCATGCCCCTGGGTGAGGCCTTCCTCCTCTCTTATTCCGAGTTTCCCCACACGCGTGACGGTAGAGGAGTAGACCACGAAGAGCACCCATCTTGAAGTGCCTTTCATGTCTGGAGACATCGTGCCATCCCCACTCCCATGAAGAAAAGGTCCTCGGAGCTTCTAGGAGCCCTACACGCTAGGCCAGTGATGGGCAAACTTTTTCAAGAGGGGCCAAAGGAAAGGCAATGCTCCTCTGTCAGTCTGTTTCTAAAGCAACCCTTTCGAGGTTTCATCGTATCGCGTCCTACTCGCGGTAGGCGTCAGATTAGGCATGACGTCGGGGGGCGGGGNTTTCTAAAGCAACCCTTTCGAGGTTTCATCGTATCGCGTCCTACTCGCGGTAGGCGTCAGATTAGGCATGACGTCGGGGGGCGGGGGGGGGGGGGCGCCTCTGGCCCGCGGGCCATAGTTTGCCCATCACTGTGCTAGGAGACTTCCAACCAGTCCCTCTTCCTCGCTGGACCTTGGGTCTCTCCCCTATTTTCCATCCTTCTGCCAGAGAGAGAGATGGAACAGGGTACTGCTTCTAATTTGTTGGCCTGGGAGGCGGGAGATATGGGTTCAGATTCTGCCACAGACACTGGCCAAGCACCTCCCAGAGGCTTCGGGGCCACCATCCAAGTCACTTACCCAAGAGTGGTCATGGTGACGATAGTGTACCAGAAGGCAGCCGGGATGCTGGTGAAGTTGGTCTTGCTGGTGCCCTTCTCGGCATAGAACATGACAGTGGCAAAGATGATGATGGCCATGGTGAGGGAGAAGAGGAGGAAGCCCAGCTCCGAGGCACAGCTCTTCAGCGTGTAGCCCAGAATGCGAAGGCCCTGGGAATGCCTAGAGAACTTGAAGATTCGGAACACCCGGAAGACCCGCAGGGTCACGAAGGCCCCGGACAGGTCTTCGTTCTTGGGCACGAAGAGCCCGATGTAGTAGGGCAGGATGGCTACGGCGTCGATGAGGCTCATGACGCTGCGGAGGAAGCGGCCCCGGCTGGGAGCCGCAAACAGCCGCAGGAGGTACTCCCCGGTAAAGATGAGCACGCAGGCCGTGTCCATGCAGAAGAAGGCCAGCGGGAAGCGCTCCCCGCAGGGCTCCTCCCGCCAGCCGGCCCGGCCGCCAGCTGCACAGGGGATGGTCTCTACCACGTTGGCGATGACCGAGACCGCGATGAAGAAGCCCGTCACGTAGTAGAACACCAGCGCCATGGTGCTCGTGTGGGGGTTCTCAAAGGCTCGCCACAGGCGCTGGCGAAAGGGGCTGCCGGGGGGCAGGGCCCAATCGGCTCCGGCCCCCCCGGGCCCCCCCAGCTCAGCCTCCTCGTCCTCAGCCAGGCGTTCCGCGTTCTCTTTCTTGCGGTCTCGGTACTCTTCCAGACAACAGTCGCCAATCAGCTCCGGCACGATGCCATAGAAGGCCAGCTCCTCATCGAAAGCCTGAGGGACGGGAAGGCAGCGCAGAAGAGGCGGGCTGGGGGGAGGCCTGGCCCTCTCGGCGTGGGGCCCCCCCCCTCCCCCGGGGATCTTCTCCTTGGCCCAGGGCAGGAGACAAGTACATCCACTGGACCTGCTGCTGCCAGGAGAGCCCCTGCCCAGGGAGGAAGGCGAGGAAGCTGGGTGGAGAACGCGGGCCGCCCTTCCCTGCCCACCCGGGCCCCTCACCTGGATGCACTCCTGCCTGGGACAGTGCAGCCGGCCGGTCCGGTAGAAGTTCAGGACGTGCCTGAAGAGGTCCGGGTCGCGGTCGAAGAAGTACTCGCCGGAGTCCGGGTCAAAGAAGAACTCCTTCTCGGAACTGCCCAGCAGCGTGTCTGGGTAGCGGGCCAGCGTGTTCTTCCACGTCTGGAAGCGGCGCCCGCTGACATTCACCACCAGCACCTCGTCGCTGCGAGCCTCACAGCCCCGAGGGGCAGCGGGCAGGGGCTGCTGGGCCAGGGGCAGCCAGCCCACGGCAGCCGCCCTGGCAAAAGGCAGCCAGGTGGCCACTCCAGCTGCCATCGTGCCGGCCCACCTCAGGAGAGCATCCAGCTGGGAGGACGGGGAGCCCGCCCGGGCCTCGGCCTCGGCCTCGGGGACCGGCGGGGTGAGGCCGGGATTGTTGCCGGGGACCAGGTGGCTGCGGGCCGCTGGCCGGGCGGGCGGTCGGCCGTTGGTACAGTACCGGAGTAAGGAGTGAGGCTGTGGGGCTGGGGCTGGGC
>NW_025346809.1:382-3200 GCF_016433145.1 Gracilinanus agilis | reverse complement strand
ATAGCAAACCACTGGTTTAAAAGGAAACAGTATAAGAAAAAGGGGGTAAGAATAGGGGAGGATACGAAAATGTCAGCAAATGCACAACTGATGATTATAACTCTGAATGTGAATGGGATGAACTCGCCGATAAAACGGAAGAAAATAGCAGAGTGGATTAGAAACAAAAATCCTACCGTTTTTGTCTACAAGAAACACATATGAGGCGGGTGGACATGCACAAGTTTAAGGTTCAGGGCTTGAGCAAAATCTGTTGGGCGTCAAATGAGAAAAAGAAGGCAGGAGTGGCTATTATGATTTCTGACAAAGCCAAAGTAAAAATAGATATGATTAAAAAAGACAGGGAAGGTAATTACATCCTGATTAAAGGCAGTATAAACAATGAGGAAATAACACTGCTCAATATATATGCACCAAGTGGCATAGCATCCAAACTTATAAAGAAGAAACTGGCAGAGCTGAAGAAGGAAATAGATAGTAAAACCATACTAGTGGATCTAAACATTCCTCTTTCAGATCGAGATAAATCAAACAGAAAAATAAATAAGAAAGAGGTAAGAGAGGTGAATGAAGTCCTAGAAAAATTAGATTTAATTGACATGTGGAGAAAAATAAATAGGGACAAAAAGGAATACACCTTCTTTTCAGCTGCACATGGCACATTCACAAAGATTGACCATGTTATAGAGCATAGAATCATTGCAAACAAATACAAAAGAGCAGAAATAATAAATGTAACCTTCTCAGATCATAATGCAATAAAAATAATAATTAGTAAGGGCACCTGGAGAGGAAAATCAAAAACTAATTGGAAATTAAATAATATGATTCTTCAAAACCAATTTGTCAAAGAAGGAATCATAGAAACAATCAATAATTTCATTGAAGAAAATGAAAATTATGAGACATCCTACCAAACTCTGTGGGATGAGGCCAAGGCAGTACTGAGGGGGAAATTTATATCCTTGAGTGTATATATTAACAAATTAAGGAGGGCAGAGATTAATGAATTGGGCATGTAACTCAAAAAATTAGAAAGCTAGCAAATTAAAAATCCCCATATGAAAACTAAATTAGAAATACTAAAAATCAAGGGAGAAATTAATAAAATCAAAAGTAAAAGAACTATTGAATTAATAAATAAGATTAGAAGCTGGTACTTTGAAAAAACAGATAAAATAGACAAAGTACTAGTCAATCTAATAAAAAAAATGAAAGAAGAAAACCAAATTGACAGTATCAAAGATGAAAAGGAAGACCTCGCCTCTAATGAAGAGGAAATTAAGGCAATCATTAAAAACTATTTTGCCCAATTATATGGCAATAAATATAACAATTTAGGAGATATGGATGAATATTTACAAAAATATAAACTGCCTAGATTAAGAGCAGAAGAAATAGAATACCTAAATAATCCATATCAGAAAAAGAAATTGAACAAGTCATCAAAGAACTCCCTAAGAAAAAATCGACAGGGCCTGATGGATTCAAAAGTGAATTCTGTCAGACATTCAAAGAACAACTAATCCCAATACTATACAAATTATTTGATATGATAAGCAAAGAAGGAGTCCTACCAAATTCCTTTTATGACACAAATATGGTACTGATTCCAAAGCCAGGGAGATCAAAAACAGAGAAAGAAAACTACAGACCAATCTCCCTAATGAACATAGATGCAAAAAATATTAAGTAGAATGCTAGCAAAGAGGCATTATATGCAATGGGGATAAATTAGAAGCCTTCGCAATAAGATCAGGAGTAAAACAAGGATGCCCATTATCACCTCTATTATTCAACATAGTACTAGAAACACTAGCAGTGTAATTAAAGAAGAAAAAGAAATTTAAGGTATCAAAATCAGCAATGAGGAGACTAAGCTATCACTCTTTGCAGATGATATGATGGTGTACTTAAAAAATCCAAGAGAATCAAGTAAGAAACGTGTAGAAATAATCAACAACTTTAGCAAAGTTGCAGGATAAAAAATAAATGCACATGAATCATAAGCATTTCTATACATTTCCAACATACTAAAGCAGCAAGAAGTAGAAAGAAAAACACCATTTAAAATCACCCTAGACAATATAAAATACTTAGGAATCTACCTACCAAAACAAACACAGCAATTATATGAAAAGAACTACAAAGCACTTTCCAAACAAATAAAACTGGATTTAAACAATTGGAAAGCCATTGATTGCTCATGGGTAGGTCTAGCTAACATAATAAAAATGACCATTCTACCCAAATTAATTTACCTATTTAGTGCCATACCTATCAAATTACCAAAAAACTTCTTTACTGAATTAGGAAAAACTATAACAAATTTCATTTGGAATAACAAAAGATCAAGAATATCAAGGGCAATAATGAAAAAAATGAGAAGGAAGGGGGCCTAGCAGTACCAGATATTAAACAATACTATAAAGTACCAGTCATCAAAACAATATGGTACTGGCTAAGAGATAGAGTGGAGGATCAGTGGAATAGACTTGGGGTAAATGACATCAGCAAGACAGTGTATGATAAACCCAAAGAGCCCAACTTTTGGGACATGAATCCACTATTTGACAAAAACTGCTGGGAAATTTGGAAAACAATATGGGAGAGATTAGGTTTAGATCAACATCTCACACCCTACACCAAGATAAATTCAGAATGGGTGAATGACTTGAATATAAAGAGGGAAACTATAAATAAGTTAAGTGAACACAGAATAGTATACTTGTCAGATCTCTGGGAAAGGAAAGACTTTAAAACCAAGCAAGAGTTAGAGAAAATTACAAAATGTAAATTAAATGGTTTTGATTATATT
>NW_025346809.1:0-311 GCF_016433145.1 Gracilinanus agilis | reverse complement strand
AAAAACTCTGACAGGGGTCTAATTACTCAAATATACAAGGAGTTAAAGCAATTGTATAAAAAATCAAGCCATTCCCCAATTGATAAATGGGCAAGAGACATGAATAGGCAATTTTCAGGTAAAGAAATCAAAAGTATCAATAAGCACATGAGAAAGTGTTCCAAATCTCTAATAATTAGAGAAATGCAAATCAAAACAACTCTGAGGTATCACCTCACACCTAGCAGATTGGCTAAAATGAAAGAAGGGGAGAGTAATGAATGTTGGAGGGGATGTGGCAAAATTGGGACATTAATGCATTGCTGGTGGAG
>NW_025346808.1:0-1048 GCF_016433145.1 Gracilinanus agilis | reverse complement strand
ATGTGGAAAAATTGGGACATTAAAGCACTGTTTTTTAGACCCTTACCTTCCATCTTAGATTCAATACTGAGAGGTAAGAGCTAGGGAGTTAAATGATTTACCCAGGGTCACATAGCTAGGAAGTATCTTGGGGCAGATTTGAACCCAGGACTTCCTGTCTCTAGGCCTGGATCTCAATCCACTGAGCCATCTAGCTGTCCTGCTGCTCCCTCCTCCCTCCCCCCGCAATGCACTATTGGTGGAGTCGTGAACTGATCCAGCTATTCTGGAAAGCAATTGGACACATGCCCAAAGGAGTGTAAAACTGCACACTCTTTGATCCAATAATATGGCTACTATGTCCATATTCCAAAGAGGCTAAAAAAAAAAGAAAAGGATTAATTTGTACAAAAATATTTATAGCAGCTTCTTTTTTTGTGGTGGTTAAGAATTGGAAATTGAAGGGATGCTCATCCATTGGGGAATGGCTGACCAAGTTGTGGTATATGATTATAATGGAATACAATTACATCATAAGAAATCATGAGCAGGATGATTTCAGAAAAACTTGAAAAGACTGACACAAGCTGACCTAAAGTGAAATGAGCAGAACCAGGAGAACATTGTGCACAGTAACAGCCATAATGAATGATGGTCAGCTGTGAACAACTTAGCTATTTTGAGCAATAAAATGATCTCAGAAAGTTCTGAAGGACTTATGATGAAAAATGCTATCCACCTCCAGAAAAAGAACAGATGGAGTCTGAACACAAATCAAAGCATATAATTTTTCATTTAATTTTCTTCATTTTTTTANCAAAGCATATAATTTTTCATTTAATTTTCTTCATTTTTTTACGTCGTCTTCTACAATATGATCAATATGGAAATATATTTTGCTTGATGTCACACATATAACCAAAATCAAATTGCTTAGCATTTGGGGGGGGGGGGGAAGGAGAGGAGGGAAGGAGGGAGGGAGAATTTGGAACTCAAAATTTTAAAAAGCAAATGTTGAAAATTGTTTTTACATGTAATTAGGGAAAATAAAATACTGAAAGATAAAATT
>NW_025346807.1:0-3606 GCF_016433145.1 Gracilinanus agilis | reverse complement strand
CTATAAAAATTATCTTTTGGGGGGTTTAAGTTCAGAATAATTTTTTAAAATAATAAAATGTTTTGCCTTTATCCATTTCATTAATTGCTTTTTTTTTTCACAGCAAGAAGACTTTAGGCCTGCAATTTGGGGAGGGGGTTGGAGAGGGAAAAAAATTCAACTTTTTTTAATCATTGTACCTGTCTGCTAAGGAATAAGCTGGATTACAATTGCTCTCCTAACAAGATGGGAAAATAAAGATCAAATCAGGAAGAACTACATCCAGATAACTTCATCTATGCCATGCAAACCCTCAGGATTAACAAAGGATAGTTTTTTTTAAAGAAAAGTACAGCTCATGTTTTAAATATATTTCTATAGATATTATTATACCAAGACATACAGATTATATTTTGTATTTCTGAGTGCAGCTGTATTATTTTTTCTGTCTCATCCCACCCCCTTCAGCATTCAATAATAATATACATAAATAAGTTGCTATCACTTTCTTATAATGCTACCCCTTTCAACCTCTGAATTGGGTATTTTAAGCAAAGCTATTCTTGCAAATTTCTCAAGGAAGATTGCTGTCCCTCCCATCATTCAAATTGTAGTGGTATTCTTGATTCTCATTAGAGAGAGACAGAAGGATGGATGGCAACTAATCCATCTGAATTCAGAATTTAATCCTTCAAGAACTAAGTCAACCAATTTTACATTTAAGGTTTATGAGAAAGATGTAAAGGATGTGAGATTATTCACCCAGAAGAAAAGACTGAAAGGTGATCTACTGAATATCTTCAAGTGTCTATATTCCTCTTGGACACTGGAAACCGGCTCTCTTCGCTAAGACTAGACTAAAAGGGGAGGGGAAAGGTTATCTAGTGTTCATCTTTTCCCCTTCTTCTTTGCCTATTTGTATTCTTCTGCTTTTCTTCAATTGTGTGTGCCTGCGTGCATATGCATGACACCTGGGAGAGGGAACCCAGGGCCAGGGCACCAGGTATCACCCTGGGGAAAGGGGAATCTTTCCTGACTAATTAAAAACAGGCAGGATTTAGAACCAACTCCAGTTCTGCCACCTGTGTGATTTCTGGCAAATCAGCCCACCTCTCTGGGTCTTGGGTTTCTTTCTCCATGATAAGAGGGAGTTGGATTAGATGACCTGTAAAAGTCCCTTCCACTTCAAATTTATGATGCTATCATCCTCTTGGTCTGTCTCTGCTCTCCTTTTGTTCTTCAACTTCTTTCTCAACCCCAAACAATGGGAAATAGAGAAAATGAGGAAATTATTTTAAAATACTTTGGAAAGTGATCTTGTAAGCATACATATCCATTTATACTGGCCTCATTTCCTTAGAAGGTAACCTCACAAGTTATTTTATGACAGTGTTTTTTATTTACACTGAGTCTATGTAATAGATAATATTATCACTACTACAGAAGCTGATAGATAATTCTCAATCAGGGAAGTAAGAGTTTTTATTGGGTAAACTCAATGAATCAACTTATAGATGGCCAAAGTATTATTTTTCTAGCTATTCTCTGACCCTATCGATGTTTGGCTGCAAAGAAAGTAGGTTAATTCTCTGTAGATGTATCTACTCTTGGGCAGCTAGGTGGTGTGGTGGATAAAAGACTGAGCTTTGAATCAGGAAGAACCATCTTCATGAGTTCAAATCCCATCTCAGACTTACTGTGTGACCTTCAGCAAGCCACTTAACCCTGTTGGCCTCAGCTCCTCCTCCATAAAATGAGCTGGAGAAAAAAAGGCAAACCTCTCCAGTATCTTTGACAAGAAAACCCCAAATGGAGCCACAAAGAGTCAGGCACAACTGAACAACAAGAAATATCTACTCTTAAACTGGCAGCAGGTAAAAGTGGTCAAATTATCTTTCCTGCCAGCCAGCCCATTTACATTGTTTACTTGTACTTAGGAAAGGATATCTTAAAAAAAAAAGAAATAAATCAAATAGGTAGATAAAACAAATACACTTTCTAAAAAAACAGTAGAGTACAAAAGCCATTTTCTTTGTCTTAGGAAGCACAGAGATTTATTGGGTACTTAAAATATATATATATATTTTTTTTTTATTTATCAAATACACCATGTAGGGGATGTGCTTGCTTTTGTATGCTCTATTTGTTATTTTATAAACCACCTTGTATTTGCTTGGATTTGGGACATTTCCAATGAAGTGGTGCCAGGTGGATGAAACACTAAACTTCAATCAAAAGATATGGGCTTTATCCTCCAGTTTGCTGATCTATTAAAAATAAAAAAGAAAGAATAGATCAGGTCTCTTCTTTCCCACATCAAAATGCTAAAAGAATTAATCATCAATTGTCAATAAAGACTGGCCCAACACAAAAAATAGAATTATGTATGTCAGTTTTTCAGTGTCTAAACCTAAAGGTAAATGCCTACAAAGAAAGTTAAAATAGATAAAGATTTTTCCAAGATGCCTTTAAATCACTCAAAGGTATTGGTGCCACCCAAGTGTTAATCAGCCCTTTTTTTTATCATTAGCACACTCAGAGGCAAATATAAAAGTTTTGTCGTTATTTTGATTCAATTATTTCTGACTCTTCGTTTGGGTTTTTTTTTCTTGGAAAAGATACTTGAGTGATCTGCCATTTCCTTCTCCAGTTTAATTTACAGATGAGGAAACCATGGCAAACAGGGTTAAGCAAGGTGCCCATCATGGCCACACAGTTGGAAAGTGTCCGAGGGCTAGATTTGAACTCAAGAAGAGGAGCCTTCCTATCTCCAGGTCCTTCCCTTCACCCACTGTACCACCCAGCTGTTCTAAAAAGGTTGAAAGGTTGAAATATTCCAAGGCATTGGCTTTCTTCTTAAAAAAAAGATTTAATTCTAAGCAGGAGAAAGTAAAAATGGCTGAACTATTGGATGGGTCCCCAACTTTTTGATATCAGCTTTTCAGGGACCACCATTATTAATGAATGTTTATCGATCAGTCATGTTAGAAATTCCTCTTGTGGGCTAGAGGGAATGAATTGTACATGAAAAGTTGTTACTTTTTATGTTTATTTTATTTTCACAGAATGCTGTACAAAGCACACAAAAAGACTTACTCAATCCTTCAAAGATGCTCAAGAATGAAATTTGCTTTTATCGACTTGGATTAGTTAAAACTTGGAAGGTCTAACACATCTACACGTGTGTGTGTGTATACACACATATATATATACATATGTGTATATAACTACATATCTATACTCTATATACTTATATGTAGTAAGTATATAGAGCACATATATTTATAAAGTATATATACTTATATCTAATGTGTGTATATATATATACACTCATAATATATATATATATGCATATATATATATATATACATACTAAGTATATGTATAATAAAAATGAGTAGGCCCAGTATGAATCCAGAAATACATCTCCCGGCCTTCCTATACAGAATACAGAATACAGAGAAAGGGAGGGAGAGACAGAGGCAGAGACACAGAGACAGTGGGGCAGAGAAGAGTGGGAAAGACGGAGGGAGGGAGGGAGGGAGGAAGAAAGAGAGAGGCAAGAGAGAAAGGCAGAGAGAGGGGGGAGAGAGGAAGAGAGAGGAAGAGAAGGGGGGAGGAGGAAGG
>NW_025346806.1:28958-37111 GCF_016433145.1 Gracilinanus agilis | reverse complement strand
ATGCAGTTTAAGTATAAATAAATGATTAAATGAAGTATGCAAAAAAAACCCATACAATATGATTCTACTGAGTTCAACTGAACCAAGATAATATAAGAATTTTCAAAAGCTCTTTTCTACTTAAGCTGAGAGAGGTAATCAGAGTGTTATCCTTAATGGAGCTTTCTCATGACATTGTGTCTTCACAGGATGTTTGAGAGTGTATTACTTTGGTTTCAAAAATTTTGCTCAAAGCATTTATTCAAAAGTGATTTACAGCAGAAGAAAAAAAGAATGGGGAAAAAACTGATTGGGTATATAAACATTTCTGTAGGAAGCTTTGTAACAAAGAAAACTGATTAAGTTTCAGAGAGCAGGCCAACAGCTCAATCCAGAATGGGAGGGGGTACTATCTTATGGTCATTTCTCCTCAGCTTTTTATCTTCCATTAATCACATTTCACTGCTCTATTTCAATGCATTTTTATTAAGTTGTCTGACCAGCTAAAGCAGTTCATTGAAAAAGAATTCACCCACTTAGGCATTGTAGTTATAATATATAATCTTATTCCAGTAAATGCCTGCTTCATCTCTGTTGCTGCTGCTGAGAATTTGAATAATTATACCATTATTGCCCATTTATCCTAAATTTCTTAAGCATGAGAACAGATTATAACAGTTCACTATAAAGCCATTGAAGTTCATGACATCATTTTATAAAAACTATTTTGTGAGGGATTTAGATAGCTAATAAACTGTTCTTATCACTTTGTCTTACACATAGATGACAAAATTTTTATTTGAGGAATAAATAAAATAATTGGATTCATTGTGAATGCAAATTTCCCAAAGTTAATAAGTTACTCAGAAACTGACAAATGGCCATTCATTAAGTATTTGTGAGAATCCAATATCCTCACCCATTCTAGGGATTCTGTAAGTCAAAAGTCTCCCCATATTATAAATCAAAAACTCCAATTAGTGGATTCAGTTTTAATACTCAAGCAGAGGAGACACAATTCAAAACAAAACCACTTAACTAAATACTAATGCAATAGAAGTAACAATGAAACATTGTCCACAAAAATCTGAACCACATTGTAACTAATATATACTTTGAGTGTATTTGACTACAAATAGTTTATAGGACATCTATCCATGAGGAAGCTGTGTGGCCAGAAAGTGTGGTACCCATGTGAAGGAGTAATACCCCAGGAATGTATATTGCCTGAGCTTAGGTATCAAGGGACAACTCATCAATCATCTCTGTCAGTTAACTTTACCATCCACCTACGATTGTTGATATCCCTCCCTACTAGAGCAAAAGCTAGGGATGTTTCAGCCTCCTATTGTGTTGCTTATGGAGCACTTCAACTGAGATGCTAGCTTCAGAGACACCTGTTATATTGAGCTCTACCAATTGGGAGTGCTATGATTAGTAAGATTCTCCACAATCAGATCTCTTAGCTAATTCTGCTGAATCGCTTCTGATACTTGACACATCAGAAAGTAACAGAAACAGAGATTAGAATCAGGGTAGGTCTGAAATTTCTCTGTACTCTTGACACTGTTAAATTTTGTTTCTTAACTCTTTTGTTGATCCTTTGTCCTTTATTGTTTTACTCTAAGTAGGTGACAGTCATTGAATATGGCAAAAAAAAATCACTCTGGGTTTGTTTTCATTTAGTCTTTCTTTGTGTGTGGAAGGGGGATCTGGATTACAAATTATTTAATTGGAAGGGGAAGACTTTAGAAGTGTCTACTTGTTTCAGAAGTCAGGTCAGATGGTGCCCTAAATTAAATAAAAAAGATTTTTATAAGATTATTTTGCACTGCTATGTCCTGATTTCTTAAAAAAAAATAAAATCAATATATGAACCTTAAAAAAATTCACTTTAGTTTAAAGGTCTTCTTATATTACTTCCCACCTCTACCAGGCAAATATCTCCAGAAATCCACTTATTCAAAAAGAAGAAAAGTTAAGTGAACCAATGCTGTAGGACTGTATTTTTCAAAAACCTCTTCTCAGTATAGTCCTCTGTTCTATGCAAATGGTCATGCTAACTTATAATTTTTGCAGAATGTTTCAAATATCCAGTATAGTAACTGGGTGGGCAACTAGGTGATTTGGATATTTTGTTCATTGGAAACAATGAAATTGATTCAAATGCAAAAGACTCCCAAGTCCATTCTATTTCCAAAGTGATGAAACAATAGAGAAAGGGAAAGAGATTTTTGAGAATCACAAAATTATTAAACAATTTATTAAATCACTTAAAAAATAATCCTTACCATCTGGCTTAAATATCAGTTCCAAGGCAAAAGAATGATAAGGACCAGTCAGTTGGGATTAAGTGACCTACCCAGGGTCATATGGTTAGGAAGTGTCTGAGGCTATATTTGAACCTAAGATCTCCATCTCTGGGCCTGGCTCTCCATCCACTGAACTGCCTAGATGCCCCTGAAATTATTCTTAATGTGTGCTCTTTTTACAATGATCATACAAGCTAAAGCAAAACTCTAGGAAATGCAACTCATCTATATTGCACAAATTTAAGAGTCAGGAAAACTTGAATGTGAATTCTCCCTCAAACGCTTACTTCCTATGTTATCCTGGACAAAACCCTTAGTTTCCTCATCTGTAAAATAAGGATAATGATAGTTCCTAGATCATAGGGATGTTTTGAGCATTACATGAGATAATATTTTGTAAAGTAATTTGCAAACATTACTGTGCCTTATAAATGATAGCAATTATTATTATTATTAATGACATCACAACAAATGAAATCAGAAGATATAAATAAGCAGGAGATAACAAAAATTCTCTTTGAAGAGATGTGTTGATGGAGTTGTTTTAATTGTCTTCCCCAAAACAAGAAAAAGCATAGTTACATGGAGTGTTAGGTCGTGTTTACTTTGTAATATTTCACAACCAAGGGAAAAAGCAATAAAATGACTATAGTTGGTATGCCAACATATTCAGAAGATAAAGATGTGGTGGATGAAAATAGCCTTCATGTGATCATCCAAAGTAAGCCATTCCATACAATGAGACTTGGTGATTTCACGGAGATGGTGACTGAAGAAGAGGACATCAAAAAATATTCTGAAAAGTATATCAGGATGAAGAAAGAAAGGAGGCAATCATCAATACATGATGATTAAGGCTTTGGGCAAAGAGAGTATGAAAATATATCACAAGAAAAAAACAATCAAATTGGCTGCCTTGAGCTAGTAATAACAATAATAAAGATAATAATAGCTATCACTTATACCATATCTACTATGTATCAAGCATTGTTAGCACTTTACAAATACTATCTCGTTTAATCAAATGTAAGATCTCTTATAAATATGCAAAGAATCTATGACTACTATCAGTGAAGGAAATATATTCCACTAGGAGAGGCTCTATGCCAGGGGTTCCCAAACTTTTTTTGCCTACCACCCCCTTTCCAGAAAAAAAAATATTACTTAGTGCCCTGGAAATTAATTTTTTAAAAAAATTTAATAGCAACTAATAGAAAAGATAAATGCGCCTGTGGCCATCACCACTCTCCTGGATCACTGCAGCACCCACCAGGGGGTGATAGTGCCCACTTTGGGAATCACTGTTCTATGCAGTTAGTAAATCTTAGGGCAGCTAGATGATGCAGTGGATAGAGCACTGGACTTGGAATTAGGAAGACTCACCTTGTTGAGCTCAAATATGAATATTAGTTGTGTGACCCTGGGCAAGTCACTGAACCCTGTTTGCCTCAGTTTCCTCATCTGTAAAATGAGCTGAAGAAGGAAATGGCAAATCACTTCAGTGTCTTTGCCAAGAAAACCCTAAATCAGGTCATGGAGAGTCAGATATAGCTAAGCAACAACAATAAATCTCAGAGAGTTGATTGAAACTTGAAGATGTTAAGTGACTTCCTCAAAGTCACACAGTAATAGTTGTCAGAAGCATTGGAATCCAAATGTTTTTTCCCTTGATTTCTAGGCACTGTATCCTCTGTGCATCACACCTTAGAAAATATCTGAACACACAGGAAACATCTAGTTACCAAAAGAGCAGATTTTTCTTAATTTTTCTTTTTTCCAATAATAATTCTATGTAATCAAATCTCCAGCTAGCTAGGGGAAGGGTCAATCTCAATTCCAAAAGATACTTTGTACAATGACAACAACTCAACCCATTCTTTTCATGAGGATAATGGTATACCTATTGCATAATGTCCTAGTGAGCCAAGCACTTTATAAATCTTAAAGTTCAATAGAAATGTGAGAGATATTGTGATTAAGCTGTCAACTCTGAAAATTCTGAAAGGATCAAGAGTAAAGACATCTATTTCATCAGAATTACTTTGAGAAATTCACGCAGTGCAGAACAAATGCCACAAGCTGGAGGTCGAGTCCAGAAACAATCACATGGAGAAAATTATCAATTTTCTTGCTACCCAGGAAGTCATGGTAGCCATAGACAAATCTAATTTACCCTACGAGCTCATTTTCAAAATATTACAGAGAATGAAGGGGTGTGGTAGAGTAAGAATAGAAAACAACCATAGCTAATACAGTCTCAAAAAAATCAACAAAAATCAGCTGATCAGAAAATGAATTTGTTGAGAGCTTGATGTGAAACCCAGCAAAGTTAGATCATCCTAAGAAACTCTGTCAATGAAAATAGGACAACAGATGAATGTGAATAGGAACGTATATGCAATCCATTCTCATCAGAAATAATACTACAAGAACCACATTTCCAGATGATATGTCAATGTATTACTATGTGATATATCATAGCTTTTACCACTCCTCTGCTTTGGAACCAATACACAATACTGATTCTGAGACAGAAGGTAAGGGTTTAAAAAATGCTAAAAATTGTTTCTACAAGTAATTGAGATAAAATAAAATGAAAACATTCTCTTAAAAAAAAGAAGAAGGAAATATTTTTAAAGATTTAAATGAGCTTGGAGAGCACTTTTCTCCATAACACCAATAACAAATGATCAAGTAAACCTCAGCAGCTAATTGGCTCACATCTTCTTTCTCCTCTCTGCAGAGGTATTATGGGAATTGTTTAGGAACACATGGAAGTAGGTTTAAGGAAAACACAAGAAGGGAAATAGCTTTTTTAACAGACCACATCTTCACAGATCCAGAGCTGACTAAAAGGAGGAAAGAACATAAGATTTCATCCCAAAAAGTATATGAACACTAATTTTGTACTCTACATTTTAAAGATCAAGTCTGCTAGAAACAATTTTATTTAATTTTAATATTGCTCTAATAGCCAAGTATTTATTGCTTAGAAAAATGTATCCAAACTGACATACTACCCGGCCCTCTGATCTGACTCAGTCCCCTGGAAAACAATATATAAAAAATTTAGTTGTAGTTAATATTCAAGAACAGTTGAGTAACTAAGTCATTCAGGAGTGAACAAGGTTAATTTCTCCTTCCAAAGATATCTTGTCACTCCCTAAGGGTGGGGAGGCAATAGTATGAAAGAAGAGTTAAGCTTTGTTATAATATTTAATATTAATATTGCCTTTACTCTATTTTTCAAAGAAAAGCCTCTTTGTTTTAGAACTATTGCCTCTCTTCACAAGGAATTTCCCTTTAGAAAGAGCTTGACAGAAAAAAAAACATTTATTTCCTAATATTTTCTGTTACTTTTTTTTAAAAAGATTTTTCATGTTTCCAAAATTCCTTTTCTAAAAACTTATTTTAAATTTACTTGACTCATAAGAAGAAAATGTACATGTTAAACACTGTCTTCCAAGTGTCCTCTTTGTATATATTAAATTATACAAGATTGTAGAACAGATTGTGGTTGTGGAGATGGCTTTGTTTAATGATCAGCTAAGAAACAACATCAAATGAAAGATAAAACAAGGAAGCATATGCTCACCTACACTGTTTGCCAGTTTCATGGAGGATGCCTTGAAGAGGCAAAATAGAAAAGGGATGCCTTAATGAGATGAGTGGTTTCATCAGCTATTACTGGAAGATGTTGTCCTAACTACACTGAACCATGGAACACTAGAAAGTCTCAGGAGCAAAAGCCAAACTCATTTGAGAAAAATCATTTTAACCATCCGCAGTGAGGGAAAAAAACCTTATAAAAACAGGCCAGAGATAGGATACAGGCATCAAGCTAGATGATGATATGTAGTAGTAAGATTAACACTAAGTTAGTGGAGTATATGTAGTCATCTATGTGGAGCATTCGGTCAGCCTGGGATTCAAAAAGACTGAAGTTCAAATCTTTCCTCAGATATTTACAAACTTCGTGACCCTGGAAAAATCACAACTTCCCTCTGCTTCAGTTTACTCATTTATAAAATAGAAATAACAATAGCAGTCACCTCGGAAGATGGTTATGAATACTATTGAGGTTAGACATGAATAAGAAAAAGAAATCAAGTTTGGACATAGTTGAAAAATTGTGTAGCTCTCTCAACCTCAAAAAACCATGCTTTTAGCATCACATTCTTCCCAAGTTATTCTATATCTTTGATTCATGGCAAACTACAACCTTCAAATAATTGAAATTTGTCTTGCCTGAAAGACAATGGAGAATTTGCATGGAGGATGTAAGTGGCTGCCACACATTATAAGCGAGGAATTACAACACCAAACCAGGCTTAAAGCATGTTTCCATATGTAAAGTGTGGATTTTAAAATTAATATGCAAAAAATTAAATATCATATTTATGAATATTTTTATAATAAACTAACGGACACCTAACTAAAAGGTTACTAACCAGCCCACTCCCAGGAACGAAAAAGAGAAAGAGGGAGGAGTTACAGCCAAATATAAAACAATAACATGACCATGCAAACGTGGAGGCGCAGGAGAGATTAAAGGGAATTTTGGGAAAACTAAGGGATTTATGGAGGATGAAGTGCAAGGTTCAAAATCTCCATTTATACAAAAAGCAGGGAAATAAAGGGGTTGATTATGAAAAAAAAGACAGATAACTAATAGACAATCTATGTACAGGAGAATGCTTATACTATCAAGAGAGAGAAAGCAAAGAAACCTGCTAGTGCGCTGGATTGATGACCTGTGGACAAATAGCAAGCAGGATGCAGGTGTGTCACACAGGTGAGTAAGCATGAATGGGTTGAGATCTACATCACTGGAGGTAATGGCCACATTGGTGAGTTGATAGATTGGTTTGATTATCTGTACACTAGTCCTATGAAGCTATGGGACTGTAAATTGATATGCCAGAAAACTAAATGGCAATGAGAAGATATATAGTAGGTGTAAGTAGGCTGCAGCAGTCACACAATTTGGATATGGCAAAATGGAGCCATGGCTTAGACATAAAAAAAAACCCTATAGACATTGTGTGGATAGATTGTGTGGATGGAATTTGTTCCCCAGAACTCGTTTACCAAGCATACCATTTGTGTACTTATGCTGCCTGTGAACCTGCGTGAACGTAAGGAGGGATAAAGTTTTGGTGTGACACTGCCCCTCTCTCTCTTTTCCCTGAAAGTGATTACTAAAGTTGGCTGAGAGCCAGCAGGAGAATTTACACACATGGTCATTCTTTAGTTAGATTATTAGGCTTTGAACTTCTATTTCTTTTTTTATTTCTTCCACTTCAAGTGATTATTAATAAACTTTATAAAAATACTTGGAGTTATTTATATTAATTTAATCTTACAACACAAAAACTGGAGACATGGCTTAGATATAAAAAAAAGAACAAGATGGGAAATTTTTTAATTACATTAAATTAAGGTTTTGTACAAACATAATATAACTAAAATTAGAAAAGAATTAACTAGCTCCCTCAAAAACCTTTGCATCAAGTTCCTCTATTAAAAGTTTCATTTCTAATATACATAAGAAAAAGCTCAAATTTGTAAGAATAAGAGCCATTCCCCAATTTATAAATGGACTTAGGATATAAAAAGGCATTTCTCAGGGAAACCAATCCAAGCTATTTATGACCATATGAAAAACATGTTCCCAAATCACTAATAATTAGAGAAACGCAAATAAAAGCAACTCTAAAATTCCAATTCATGCTATCAAATTGATAGAGAGGGAAGGAAGGAAGGAAGGAAGGAAAGGAAGGGAGGGAGGAAGGAAGGAAGGAAGGAAGGAAGGAAGGAAGGAAGGAAGGAAGGAAGGAAGGAAGGAAGGAAGGAAGGAAG
>NW_025346806.1:7988-28621 GCF_016433145.1 Gracilinanus agilis | reverse complement strand
AAGGAAGGTTGGGAGGGAGGGAGGGAGGGAGGGAGGGAGGGAGGGAGGAACGAAGGAAGGAATTAACTAACTAATCTGGAATGGTTACAAGAAAATAAGGACACTGGTGCACTGTTAGTGGAGCCATTTCCATTCTGGAAAAGAAATTGAGAACTATGTCACCAAACCACGAATGCTCATTGACCTGGCAATATGTCTATCAGGTCTATATCCTAAAAGGATCAGAAAGAGAAAGAGAAAAGGCTTTATATATACAAAAATATTTAAAGTAGTTTTTTGTGTAGTGGCAAAGAATTAGAGGCTCTAAGGAGTCAGCAAATGAAGAATGGCTAAACAACTATAGTAAATGAATACAATAGAATGCTACAACCTTGAGTCCACGGAAATGCATTTAAGCTCTGTTCTTTCTGTCTTAAATCCATATTCAAATTGTTTTTATGAATACATCAAAAATGGCCCTAGAACATAGAGATTATTAAACTTTTGTGAGTGGACCCATTTAGCAGTCTGGTAAAGCCTATAGACCCCCATCTCAGAAAAATGTGTCTTTAGATATATAAAATAGGTGATAAAAAGGAAATAAGTTGCAAGGATATCAATAAAGAAGCAAGTTCATAGACTCTAGCATAATAATTCATATCCTCTGCCCAAAAAAATGATCAAGCACAAACTAGTGGAAAAGAAGGGAGCAAAGAAGGCTAACTTTCTGATAAATTGCTGACCAAGTTAAACAGTTAACCAGTGGAATTGTGTTAGCTACGGGAGGGGGGTGAGAGGAGGGGAGGGAAAGAACATGAATCATGTAACCATGGAAAATTTTTCTTAATTAATCAATAAGATAAAAGTAATTTTAAAAAAGTTGAGAGTCCTCAGAAAAGAAGCATTGTTTGTTATCAGACCCATAACTGAAGACTTTCATTGCTATTATAGCTATTAAAAACTCAAAATCTTCTTCAACAAAACTTACAATAAAAACCCATTATACAACTTCAGCTAACTACCTACAGCTTCCTAAGTCAATGGGGCCATGAGAGGTGATGTTCCCTGCACACTTTCACTTTAATAGTTTTTCTAGCTTCTTTTTATCATATGCAAAAACTAGGGGAGAGAGTGAAGGAAAACAGAAAAAGTCAATGATTTTTATACAAGTCACTTCTCCTCAATGGGCTTTAGTTTCTTAATCTGTAAAGTCAGGGATTGGAATCAATCATTGTTTTTTAAAATTTTATTTTTAATTTGGACCTTAGCAAATACTGAATCAGGTGAGCATTTCCATATACAATTGGGAAAGAAAAAGAGATTTGCACATGCAGGCATAAATCTGTACAATGCTGAGCTAGTTCCTTCTCTGTGCAAGTAAACAAACAATTCAACATTATTTTCAAAGCTGTATTGCTTAGCAGGGACTCCTACAGACCTCAGTTCTCTTTCCTACATGTGAAAATACTTAGTTGACCCTCTTTGTGTTTTATCGTCCTTTGGTCTCCTACTCCCTCTATTTTGGCCATCTTTTCCAAATTCCCTGTTTCTCTCCCAACTCCTACCCCTTACTGTGCTAAATGTAAACAATGAAAGAAAGAAACTCAAAACCATGAAATAAAAAAAAAAAAAACATATACTGAAAAGACATCCCTACTTTAGTCACATCTGAAAATGTATGATTTATTTTTAAACTTAAGGTTATCATCTCTCAAGACTTGGGCAGGATAATCTAACAAGGGTCCCCTGAATTATGGTTGATCCCCAAATTGATCAGAGAATTTCTTAGCTTTTTAAATTTACAATATGGCTGTCATGCCTCACGTTTCACTCACTTCACTCTATATTAGTTCATTTGTCTTTACAGGTTTCTCTATAACTGCCCCTTTCATGAAACTAAATAACATCCCATTACATTCATACACCATAACTTATTCAACCATTCTCCAAATGATGAAAATATCTCTTGATTTCTAGTTCTTTGATTTTTTTACACTTGCATTCTATTTTGTACATGCAGTTCCCTTTTCTCATTCTTTGATCTCTTTGGAAGTTAACTTAATTTTTTTTTATTCAGGGATTAACTTTTAAAGTATTTTTCCAAATTGTTTTATAGAATAGCAATTCAATTCCCAGCACCACTTAGTGTATCCCTTCACTTTTCCTATATTCCTCCTAACAATTGTGATTTTTGCCAATCTTGATGAGCATAAGAGAGAATTTCAGAGTTGTTTTTTTAATGTATTTTTCTCCATTTTGTTGGAGAAGGAAATGGCAAAACACTCCAGTATCTTTGCCAAGAAAATCTTAAACAGGGTCATGAAGAATCAGACGACTGAACAACATACGCATTTCTTTATTTAGAGATTTGACTTTTTTTAAATATACCTTGACAAGATTACTTCTTGAGTTCACTAGAACTCTGAAAGTTTGTACATCTCTCTGCGTGATGGGTTACATACAACACAGAGAAATCTGCTCAGAGCTAGACATCGAGTCATAGATCAATTACTAAAAGAGGCCTTAGAAATCATCTATTCCATTCCTTTCAAACAGAAAACAGAAGCCAAGAGAGAGAAACTGGCTTGCACAAGATAATTCAGGATTTACAGAACAATAATTTTAAATGGAACCTCCTCCTCTATTCCCAGTGTCTGATACTCCTTAGCACAACTGCTTATGCAAAATGTCAGGTAGGTCCCAAATATTTCATTTACCCACTTTTCCTTAAGGGCTAAAAGGTGAGCAAATTGCTAGTAGCTTCTAACTTGAGCTAAGCAGAACAATAAAACCTTGTCCATGTACAAGCTAGTCTGATAAGCAGCACAAGGGGTATAGAGTTGGACTTGGGAATCAAGAAAATCTGATTTCAAATTGTGCCAAGATATTTACTTGCTGTGTGACCCTAAATAGCGAATGAATCTCCCTCTCCTAGTCTCAATTTCATTACCTGTAAAATGAGGGGTGGGATTCAATGACCTTTAAGGTCTTTTTCCAGATCTAAAGTCAAAGGTCCTGTGAAAACAACTTCAAGTTCCTCTAGGTTTTCCACCTTTGTCCCAGGAATAGCAATCTTCTCAAAGCTTGCATGTCTTTTCACATGGAGAGACTTTCTAAAAGACTGGGCCATTCCGCTTCTAAAAACTCTTGCTATTCCATTTGGTCCAACATTATTGTTTTTCCTTCTGTAAACAATAAGATTTCCACATATGGACTCTAGCCTAACCCCACCCCCCAAAAAAAAACTTTAGAGGAGTGAAATAATTTTCTTTTCAGTGTCAAATAAACACTTAATTGAACATATAGGGTGCCATATCCCTTGGTACAGTTCACCAAGAGCTACCCTATTTAATAATTGAATTTAGCTAAGGCTCATTGAAACACATGATTACTCAGGACAATGGATGGTTTTTGATCCACAAAGCAAAGCATACATTTTTATCATTTTGCCAGAAGAAGTGTTTATATTTGTAAATCTAGCCAAAAACTATACTGTTTCCTTCTGAAACCTGGTTCCAAGAGACCAAAAATAATTATAACATAACAATAAGGAAAATTCAGTACCCAGAACCACAGAGATTTTTTTCCATGTGGATATTCAGTGTATTTGAAAAGTAAGAGATTAAAAAATTATATTCCCCCTGCCCTTGGTGGCTACTGACAGAATTGGATTGATTAAACTGTCACTCATCATTTACTCTGGTTAGTGCTTCATTAAGCACAGATAGGCACAATATATCTTAGTCAGATTCTTATACACAGAATTTAGCTCTTGAGGAAAGAAAAAAAAGCTTTTGGACAGAAGCCATTTACTCATCTAGAAAATAAAACAACTGAATTTTGTGGAGAAGGGGACTTGACTGCTGTTTTGAGAGAGAAAGACATGAAATAATAATAGATTCGATTTTTAGCAGGTCCACCAAAAAAAGACCTAACCTAAAATTTTATATTAAAGAAAAAAACAAAAGAAAAAGGTTCAACATATACAGTTTTTATATAGAAAAGCAACACAGTTCAGTGGACATTAGCATCAGTCTCTAAATCTGATCCACTGTTGATCAGACATAAGATATTGGTCTTTTAATTTGGTCTCGCTTTGTCAGTTTCCACTTTTGTAATCACGGATGTCCTGGTAAGAAATAAACCATTCTAAATCATTTGAAAAATATGAGTGTTAGAAGAGTCTTTAATGATTATACCTAAATGGTAATAGATATACATATATACAAACACACTAATGAATTTTGATGCCATAGATTTCTTATAGCCCCTCCAATGATGCAAATTGCAACTCATCCACTCTCATTCATTTTGTACAACTCTGGTCATTATCCTTTCATAAGTTCATCATGGGCAGTCCCCTCAACACACTAGGAGTCTATATATATGCTATCATCATTGCCATCATCATCGTCATTATTAATATTATTCTCAATATTCAAATGGTCTGTCTATAATCTTATTAATTTCAATGTTCTTTAGCAACTTATAAAATCTAACACACTTTACAGATATGTATATACTCAAACTATAATTATCCCCATGTTATAGGTGAGGAAATTGAGAATGTGAGTGTTTAAGTGACTTGCCCACAGTCACATATCTACTAAGTTTCTAAAACAGGATATGAACTCAGATATTCCTAACTCCAGGTCCACCATTCTATATATTTCATCACCTAGTTAATATTTTTTATGAATATATGTGGCAAATATACCAGGGACACAGATAAAACTGAAGTCACTATTCAGAAAGGTTTGGTTTAGAGCAAAGAAAAAGTGAAAATATTTTAGAAAACTAAGTCTCTGCTGATAGTTATGGATGTTATCTATAGTCTCAATGGAAGGGAAAGAAATATTTAGAATTCTGAAACAAAGAAACAGAATGGTGAAGGGCTTAGAAGAAGTGAACTGCCTGGGGAAAGACTTGTCAGACCACAATGAACATATCTACAAAAGATGAGTGGGAAGAGTTTAGCTGTAAGTTTATTTCTTTTAAATGGGAGTAGAATATGAAATGAGAATGATTCAACAGCAATGCAAGTATAAAAACTAAAACTTTACTATACTCTATCTCGAGAAAATATCATTAGCTATGATATTAAATGGGATGATAAAGGGGAAAGGGCAAAAGCCTCATCAGATGAGTCATTTAATACAAGATCACTTAAGAAAATTCTCCTGGGCATATTTCTGGAGTAGCTGGAAATGGACAAGCCAATAAATCTGGACTGTCTCTAGCTTACATTTATATGAAAATTGAAATAGAAAATGAAGAGCCAAATTTTAAGGATGTATCTTATGAATGTACAATCTCCTATGAATTTACATAAAAATTAGTAAAAAAATATGTTCATGGGTGGGACAATTTTAACCTAAGCATCAAAGCAAATAATAGAAACACTCATGAAAAATATTTTGAAGAGGAATGGGAAAGAAAAGTGAGGGGGCATCTTCTGGGGGAAATTATAAATTATAAATGAAATTTGGTATAAATTTGCTTTTCTCTTAAGGATAATTCAGAATAACATTTATTACATGGAGATAGACTTGGTTTCCTTCACCATGTATGTTGCTAGACTTTGATAGTCTAGGCTTAGGTATTCAGGAAATAGGAAAAAATAAAAGTTAAGGTTAAATAATTAACATTTGAAATTAAAGCATTCAAGCAGCATCTAGTAAAAGAGATGATAAATGCATTGAATGAAGTGCAAAATTGAGGTGATACTTTTCAATATTGAATCATCATTACATTCCATTTCCCCTGATGTTTCTGAAGTTTCTGAGGTTCCAAGAAAAGCAAAATCCCAAGGGTTTGTATAAATGGAATTGATTCTTCAAGTTCTCTTACACCTCCTTCTTCTCAGTCACTTTGGCTAGTTCCTAATCCAGGTCATTCCCACTAAGACAGGATTCCAACTAATGCTCTATGCCCTCTCCTTTCTTTCCTCGCACTTTCTTGTATTGGCTATCTCAAATCAGTCTCTCTGCTTCTACTATTATCTCTGTGGAACAGATTCAGATCTACATACCCATCTCTCTCTTGAGCTCCAATTTAACATCACAAAATAACTTTCACATCACCACCTGGATTTCCTGTAGGTACCTCAAACTCTACATGTGGAAAATGAGCTCATTATCCCCCTTCTTCACCTAAATCTAGTCCCTTATCAATTTTGTCTATTTCTGTGGAAGGTAGCAACACTCTTGTAATCATCCATATCATAAGCACATATAAACAAATGATAAGTCATCAAAGTAAAAGTTAAAAGAGAATCAAACTAACCTTGGAAATGGAAACAAAATGATCTTTAAAGATTTGCCAAAAGCCTCTTTTAATCTGGTACCAAAAGCTGATATCCTAGGCATATTTTCTGAAGTTTCTATGGACTTAACCAAAGAAATAACATCAATTTTTGTCTCCATTACTCCCAAGAATACACCTCAGTCATTGATATTAACCAAATGACAAATAGTATGACATGAATTGTGTTCATAATTGTTTTGGGTTAGTTTCCTATCAAGAGATAAAAGATTTCTTTAGTAAAATTCAATATTACAGTGCCTTGCCATTTTTGCATATCTTGTTTCATTTTATCTTTATATCTGCCCCCAAGGAGGTATTATTTTTTGTTATTTTACAGATGACAAAGATGAGGTTATGAGAGGCTAACTAGTAAATGGAAGGACCAACATGCCAGAGCTATTTCCAGTAATAATGCAATTCTATCGGATTTTTCAGGGCACTCATTTTGGGAGGGCTCAGACTTCAAAATATAAAGGAGGAAAGGAAAATTCAATTACCTGAACACTGGACTCTAATTTATACAATGTGCAAATTCTTTTCTTTTAAAAATCAATATACATTAAATATCTCACACAGGCATTTATTAAATGCCTTTTTTTATTAAATTTTATTAAATATGGTCCAATTCTTTTGGAAAGCAATTTAGAATTAATCTAAAACAAAAATCAAAAACCTTGACATAAAGACCCAGGTACCCTACTACTTGAAGCATATACCTCAAGGATATAAATGTCAAAAAGCTTTCATACATACCCAAATGTTGATAGCATCAGCACTTTTGGGCAGTAAAAACACAGAAAAGTAAATAAAGCAGAAGACTTTGATTAAGTAAATAGCTAAACAAATTGTGCCACAAGAAATCAATAGGATATTACCACTCTGTAATAAACAACAAGTACAAAGAATCCACAAAGGAATGGGAAGATATATCTAAGTGGATGTCAAATATGGAAAGCAGTATCAAGAAAACAACACACATAATGAATAAAACAATGGAAAAAGAGATAACTCCAAAATTAAAGTTTGTTCTAAAAGTATAAACAAGTAGTCATGAGGATGATTAAGTTTAGGCTTAGAGATTAGATGATAAATTTCACCTCCATTCCTTCCTTACAGAGGTGGAAAGCAATGGCTATAAAATACTGTTGAACTTGGCAGACAAATTATAAGTTTGTTTAGACTATTTTTCCCCTTCCCTTTTTAATTTTTTTGTCACATGGTGTGGCATCCTGGGTAGAGGGAAGATATATTTTAAAATGAAAAGTAACAAAATTAACAATTAAAAATTTAAGTGAGTATTATGGTAAGTCCTGTAAGAGATATGTCACATAGAAAATACATGGTCCTTGGCCAAGAAGAGAGCTTAAAAGTGCGAAATTCATTTTCAGAAACAAACAAAAAAGCATATCTAGAGCCATCTTCCCCCCCTCCATAATAGGGCTTACAATCTCAGTGGGTAGTAATTGGGATTATTAGTTCTCTTAGAGGAAAGAGAGTGGCTTGCATTTATTTCTTTTGAATCTTCCATAATCTTGTAATAGCAACATGGAGGCTGATTAATTAACCAAGTGAGCGTGTGATGCCTTATATGTACAAGGTACTATGTGCTTTTCAATGTGCTTTTCATATTTATTATATTATTTGTAGCTACTAGCAAACTCATGATCTAACTAGGGTGGGTGTTATCATTATCATTCCCATTTGCAGGCAGGTCACTGAAAACTAGAAAGGTGAAGATCAAGCTCATAGTGTTTAGTACTTGAAAAAACCCTGGGGGAAAAATGTTGAAAGTTCCCTATTTCACCAACAGTGATAGACTTCTACTCGATTTTTTAATGGATTTGGGGATTAGAATTTTCTAATATTGAGAAAAAGGTGTCTTTGTCAATTACAAATGATTGATCCCCAATATTTTATTTCTGAGATCTTACAAAACAATGTGGACACTTGCAAAGGGGTAGGATTGTATGATAAAAGTTCTGTTTTCCTTCTTATAATCCTATTTCAAGTGTGAGATACTTTCAAATATCACCTCTAAGGGTATTAGTGCCTTTCATAAGAATTGGGGACAGAAATGGGCCAAGATAGCAAGGTTACTCAGTACTTAACACAGTTCTTGGCACATAGTAAATGCTTAACAAATGTTTACTATCACAAACAGTATAACTTTCATTTATCGCATGTGCACTTCTGTCTCTGGCTTCCTAAATGTTTACTTAATGTGGTCCAAATGGTTACCCCAAGCGGTCCCTTGGACTGGATATCACTTGGGCAAGGCTTCCCTCTAAAAAAAAGAGAAGTCATTTCTGAGAGTGCCTAAGTCAAGCCTTCTTCACATTCTTGAATTTTAAATCCAAATTTTAAAACATGTGAACAATACTGAAATGTAGCCTTTACCAAAGGAAATCAAAGGTTCCTTCTGATTAAAAACCTCTTTAGAATTGCCACATTATGTTCAAGGGAGGAGGAAATAATACTTGGGAGTTGGGAAAACAGACTTTATTCCCGATTTTGTCTCAAGAGATATCTACCGAGTCTAATGATTCATTATTTAAGTTTATTTCAAAACAATTCTCCCCATAGTATCAGAATCCCATTATAATATTGCTATCAGGGAACAAGGGGAGACCATGTAATAGAGTTCTTACATTATAATGAAAGATGTGTGATAGCTTTTATTTACACAGGTGGGGCATGACTTGACAGAGTAGAAACAGTTTTATGGATTGGGAAATTTACTGCATTTGTTTTCTAACAGTAAAAAGATTGGTTTCCTTGTAATTTTCTTGTTCAAGATTTAAACTAAAATATAGGCTCATATATGTTATTCTAAAGTTGTAAATGGGGTGGGGAGAAGGCATTTATCAATGATTGCATTTTAATGATATGATTTGGAATACTTGTGTACCATGAGAGCTTCCTTTCATAAACGTGGACATTTAGAAAGTAGAGTAATGAAACAAGAATTTCCTGATAATAAAATAAGGACGTTAAAGATTTTAAAACACACATGCAACATATGCCTTGATTTCTGACATGGAAAGCATCAACCTTGATGCAGGCACTTTTCTCAACCAATTAGGACCAGTATGCCAATTTTTTTTCCCAGCCATCCAGCTGCTACAATGTTAAATAAATTAATTTTAATCTTAAATCAGAGATGTAATGGAGAAAATGCTGATTTAATATGCAATCTCATTACATTTGACAGGCTTATTTATAAGTGATTTGTCCCACACTTTGACAAGCATAGTTAATATGTTAATTAGCCTTTAAAAAGATGAAAGAAAGAAATCCGACATATGATTTCTCTCTTTACCTGGCTAAAGTAGATGAAACCACAAGGAGGCTTTAATGTATTTTTTTTAATGCCAAAGGGCCCTGTGATCGCAACAAGAAACTTATTTCTTGGTCAAATATGGCTTACAGTTGGCTACATTAAAAATGCATCCCTGGTGGCCTACTGCTGTCATAAACAGATGCAGCCCTGCATGTATTATGAGACCAAAAAAAAAAAAAGCATAAGAAGCTCATTTAAAGCCATGACCTCAACAACTAAAGCTAGATTTCCCCTTCAAGGGATAAGCAAAATGGAGAATCTATTTTAGACTTGGTAATACTGAATATGGCTTTTATTACTTTAGATTTCTTTTGGTAAAGATGGTTTCCATAGCCTTGACTCTTAGAGAGCTATTAAATCCAAATATGAAGACAAGTTATGGGGGAGGTAATGTTTAACTCTAGTTTTATCACTTAAATCCTCCTTCAAAGAAAAATGGGGGAAAGGCAGAAAGATAATCCCAGCTTTTGGTTGAGTTCCTAAGTGGCCCAGTTGGCTGCCAGAATTTTTGCTCCACAGAAGTCATACAGTGAGACTGGTAAATCATAAAAGACTCTGCTACCCTCGACTTCCATCACTTGCTGACAATCTTAATGTGCATGTGTATTCATTAATATTTTTATTGCCTGTGGCTATTTAAACAAAAACTGGGAGAATATCACACTGTATGGGGATCATTAGTTTTTACTTACTAGCATAATGCCCTAGAAAGGCAAATGAAGTGTAAAAAGAGCCCGAAACCACAGCCACCTGCTTCCCCACCGCTGTCCATGGGTTAATATTTGCACTGCTCTTTGGTGCAGCTGGGCTGAAGCTCAATTACAGTCCCATTTTCGGGTCTTTGAGAGCCCAGCATTTATGTCATTGATTATGTTAAAGTCAATGCCCCCTGCAATCTTTGTTCTAAATGGAAAAGTACATATATTTTATCTGGATGCTCCTTGCAGGGTAATAATCAAATAGCTTTGAAGAAAAAAGATGATTAGGAAAATGCAGAACAAAAAATGAAAAAAGATTTAGGAGATAACAGTACAAAGAATGACAGGCATAACAAGGACATAACTCACGATTTTAGGGTTTGGATGTGAACAGCCAATAAATATGAGCAGCTGCTCAAATATAACACATTTGTTATTATTTTCTGGCAAAGAATAATCTTGGCAAGTAGACAAAAGGGCATGTGGGTTCTACGATTTTCTTTCAGATTTTTTTCCGCCCTTCCATTTAAATAAGAGTCTTATTGTGATGGTGCCATTATGTCTCCACTCAAAGTAAATTGGCAAAGGGATCCCAAGCCATCCTCTCCTTGGAGGAAAAGGGAAAACTGGGACAAAACTGGAAACCAAGCCTCATGCATTTAAAGTAGGCATATCACAAATCTATGTAAAAGATCTGCACTTGAAAGAGGGCAATCAAAGGTTTTGGAGGAATCAAGACACTACTATATGTATATCTTTTTTACCATGTAAAATGACAGTTTAATATTCAAATGTTTCTCTAGTCACTAAAATATGATTGGCTTCAAGCCATCATCATTTTTAAAATTATGTTCTATTACCAAAGTCCTTAATTGACCTCTCAGGCAGAATCTAACATTTTCATACTGAAGGAATACAGAGGAAAACATCATCACTGGGAAAAGAATGTACCAAGTCCAGCTAACTGAAGTTGGGATAAGGAGGGGGAAGGAGAGGGAGAAGTAGAGGAAGAGAGGGAGGGAGGGAGGAAGGGAGAGAGAGAGAGAAAGAGAGAGAGAGAGAAAGAGAGAGAGAGAGAGAGAGAGAGAGAGAGAGAGAGAGAGAGAGAATAAAATTGTTACATTCTTTAATTCAGGCAAATTGAATAGTTTACATTATTCTCTGTATCCCCTGTTCATGTCCAATAATAACTAGGGCACAAACAGCCCAAAAGACATATATAGTAGGTGAGAGAAAGATAACTGATTTTATCAGCCCCTGAATAATGGGAAATCATTATTGCTAGTGCTTTTGAATGTGAAATGGAACCGCACCAAAGCAGCTAAAAATGCAGGGAACTATAAAAGAGAAAGGAAACATCGGTTAGAGATGAGAAGGGGTTAGGCTAAGAGTCAGAAATACAGAAGGCAAAATGAAGCTGGAGAAATATCACTAGTATCTACCATCAATGAATTCAGTCTGAGGTCAAAGAACTTCAAGCATCAAAGCTCACCATGTCTATCAAGGGAAAAGGAGAATACAAACATTACCAGAGCACCATCCAGAAGGGAATTTGAACAGTAAAGTAAAAGCCAAAGAAGGTTACGCACAGTCAGGGGGGATTAAAGAGCACCACCACCATATGGTGTTGGATCCATAATATTCATCTTAAAGACCACATGTTCAGGGTTAGTAACAATGAAATACTGAGGAATGGGAGCTGAGAGAACCTATTAGGTCCTCCTCATTCTTCTAAGGATGCCAAAAGTTTGGCCCCAAAATACCATGTTCCTCAAGTAAATCAATTTCACTCTCCACCCCTAGGAATCATGTCTCAATTTATGGGAAACATATGGGAAACATCAGACTCTTTTAACCAATGGACAGTCTATCTGCAGATTGCAATAAGCAGTTTCTAGAGATGACAAGGGCAGATAGGGGACTTAGTAGAGAGAGGGCTAGTCCTGAAGTCAGGAAGATTCATCTTCCTGAGCTTAAATTTGGTCTCAGACACTTACTAACTGTGTGATCATGAGGAAGTCATTTCATCCTGTTTGCCTCAATTTCCTCATTTGTAAAATGGGCTGGAGAAAGAAATGGTAAATCACTCTATTACCTTTGCCAAGAAAAACCCAGATGGGGTCATGAAGAGTTGGACATAACTAAAAATGACTGAACAACAACAAAAGAGAAAACAATGTATTATTATGTAAGTGCCATGACCCTCTTTATACATCAAAGTTTTAGGAGATTGGGTCATACAAAGTATTGGGAAACCAAAGATTAAACCTAGACTCAGACACTTACTACTCTCATGACTTTTGGTGAGTAAATTAAAATCCCTGAGACTCAGTTTCCCCATCTGTCAAATGAGTGTTTTAGACTCCATGGTGGCTAAAGCCCCTTCTTACTCAGATCAACATGTGAAAATAAAGAATAATAGAAAGGAAACCTGGTCTGTCTGTGTCAATTAAATAAATCTCAGTGTCATGAGGGAAGAATACCGCTGTCAACTCTAGTAGATGAATTGCATCCTATACCTCTACCATTCTGAAATACTCTATACTTTGGAGATATATCGGTTACTTACTTATAAAAATTATATTAATAGAAAATTAAATTTAGGTAAATAATAATGGATATAAGATCATTTCATACCAGAAGACTGAAAAAATAAACCAAAAATACACTTAAAAATCTTCATATTTCACTCATCCCATTTGTTTAGGCTTATTATTGATAATGTAGTCTTAAGATATTAAATTCATGGGAGATAATTCTTATTAAATAATCCCCAGGTGCTTTGTGAATCAGTTTTCTCTATTTAAGGAGGAGAAGGGGAATGGGAAGGGGAAGGGGAGAAAAAAAGGGAAAAGAGAAAAGAAAATTGGCAATATAAGCAGACATGGTCATTTCTGCTTCTTCATTCACATTGATTATGGCCCCAACCCAAAGCTGCAGCTAGACTGGCTAGCAGAAAGCTTCTGTTTCTCACCACATGTCAAGGCAGGTGGAGTATTCTGTTGAGCCCAAGAGGACATCTGGAGGCCTGTACCACAGAGTAACCACTTCATTGGAGTAGGTGTGGCTAGGGACCGATTTTGCTCTTGCAAGACCTGTGAGTGGTAGAACAGAAAGAAAGCTTCATCAGCATAAGTGGAGCAAGGGAACCTAGAATTAAATGTTTACAGGTTTCAAAGGTCAGACCGAGAATGTAATACAAAATACATGAATGGAATGGGATCAATTTTATTGGTGAATTAATATTGCCACCTTAGCCTTTGAGGCCATAACCAAAGGATGTATTGGTCATAAATTATTAAAAACACAAGACTAGAGAAAGTAATTTATGGCCAACATAAGCCACCTAATTGGTTTAGTAGTATCTTTTTCAGATATCTGTGGGAGAATTATGAGAATAAATCTGGCAGAGTAATGCACTGTTTTTCTACCAACTCAATCATTTAACATTTCTGAAGATCAAATAATCATCAAAAGCAACCTAGATAAAGAGAAAAAATATATCATATTTGCTATCATATAACTAATAAGCCACTAGCATAATGAGTTCAATATATTTCAGTTAAAAGTAAAATAATAAATCCTAAAATGTGGTTTTCTTTCCTGTCTTGATGAAAGCAATTTGGCATGATAGTTATTTCTCCCTTGATTGTTCCAGTTGCTGGTAATGTATATGAACTGAAGAAAAACAAATCTATTTTCTACAGTTTCCAGGTGCATAATATTTTGAAAATACCCTTGCAAAATCATGGTTTATCTCTCTTATCTTTATCAACTCAAAAATGGAATTTTTTTGTTTATAACCACCTATTCTAAAGTCATATATTTTCCCCTAAATGTTTACGCGCGCGCGTACACACACACACACACACACACACACACACACACACACACACACTCTGTTAGAGATTCCTGGGAGGTTAATCATTACTTAAACTATATATACATATATATATATATATGTAGACACACATATACAAAACATATATACATATGTTGTATATAAGACCCACAGTGAGAAAAAGAATTCCTAATTAATTCTACCACTGAAACTGTCATTCAACTCAAAGAACAATTGTAGTTTTTCTAGAACTAACTTATCTAATTGTTCTTTAGATATTATTAAAATTATATCCTTATAAATTCACAAAGAAAAAGTCATTATATTTTAAATAAATAACATGTATTTTTAAAAACAAATATCCATTATCAGCTTTTAGGTATGCTTTCTCTTCCCAAAATAACTTTTTCAGTATTTTCCACACTTTAGTGCAGATAAAAAAGATAGAATAAGTCCTCTATCAAGAATAGGCAAGTTGTACCCAAGTAAGGTCAGTTTGAATGGTTGGTTTTCAGCAGAAATCAGCTATATCTTTAACTAAGTCCTCCCCCAGTGCCTCATCATGGCATGAAGGTGAATTTAGGATCTCAAAGTCTATGACAGCAGAAGGTAAACTCTGGCACTTCCAGAGGTAAAAGTTTCAAGGACTAGTGTAGCATCCATGATCCTGAGAGGGGTCAAAACTGCCTCATAGAATTCCATAGTGCCCCCCATTCCTGAAGTAGCTTTGACCCCTCTCAGGATCATGGATGCTACACTAGCCATGTGATGGACTGTATATTTCTTTTCTCAGAAGGTGCCCATTACTAGGTGGAATCCATGTTGATGAATATTTTGGCTAAAGCCAACCATCAAAGACTACCCACTAAGTCATAGAGGGATTGTAAACAGCATTGGTGTAGTGTATACTCACTCCAGCAGAATTAACAGTCCTGAAATTATTAAAATACAACTATCATGAAGAGGAATTTAAAAGTAAGAGAAGCAAGAAATATAGATCAAAGAGATAAACAAAGCCATCACAGGCTCTTTTCTAGCATGAAATAAGACAAATTAAAGAGACTTTTTTTCCCAAAAAATATCTAGAGATGACAGGGGCCCAGGACACTCAAGTCTGAATATCCCAAACTTTGTGTTGTCTACTGACCTTCTTGCTGCTTCTCACATACAATATCCATCCCTCTTCACCATACTTTTGGACTAGCTGTCCCTCATAATTGACTCTCTCTACCTCTGACAAACTAATTTCCTTCAAAGCTAGGTCTAAGGGCTACTTTCCACATTAAACCCTTCTTAATTCCATAACTGGACTATCTCCTCATCTCTAAAAATGTCCTTCATTGATGAAAAAGGCTAACAGCCACCACTGAAGGAACTGATGGAATCTGAATGCCTCGTGAATTTTTCTTTAATGAAAGTGATATGTACAACCTATATCATATTACCTGCCACCTTGGGAGTGGTAGGAGAGAACATGGATTGCAAAATATCAGGAAATGACTATTAAAAATTATATTGGCAGGTAAAAAAGGAAAAGAAAAAACTCCTTTATACTTGCTTATTTTGTGTCTAATATGGAACCTGGCACTAAGTAGGTACGTAATCAATGCTGCTTGATTGATATTTTGTATATTTTTTATTTATTTATAAATGTACATAGTCTCCCCTCAACTGAATATAAGTTCTTGGAGAGTGTGGCCTCTTTCATTTTTTTTTTAAATCACCAGCACCTAGGACAGTGCCTGGCACACAAGAGGTGCTTAATAAATGCTTATTTACTGATCAATAGATCCAAAGATTTTATTCAACATCAGAATTAGTGACCATTTGTTGAAAAACTAATGTGTACCTAACATTCTACTAGGCACTAAGGGAAAATTAACTAAATTTCTACCTATAAGGAATGTGTTTGGGAAAAAACAGCCTATTATGATAAAACCCATGGAATCTAGCCATTAAATGCTGATAAAATATGTATGCTCTAATACTTCAGGAATCTATTGTTTCAATGATATAGGTATAACTTTCTAAAATATACTTCATTCTATCTCCAAACACACAAATTTCAGTTAGACTGGCAAAAATATTCCACCACATAGTAAGATGCCCCTGTGAAACTAACAAGGCTAGATCCTGAATGAGAAAATACATCATTTTTTGGTCAACCTAGAGCAGAAAACTCTCACCTTAGTAAGAATCCTTAGAGCTTATATTGATACAACTTTTAATTATACAAGGTTATTTCAATGCCATGATAATGTATACAGGTTAGAGGATGGAAGGAGGTAAATGACAGAGATAATTCATACACTGTTCAAAAAACTTTCAGAATTAGATTATATATTAGCTGTTAATTGGAAGCCAGAATAAGGTATGATTAAGAATAACTAAAAAGTAAGAGTCAATGAGCTCTCTTAAGTTTTCCAAAATAGTGTTGCAGTAACTGAGAGAAAAGGGAATGAGGTAAAGGGGACCTGGGGAGAAAAATGGAAAATCAGTCATTTAAGACATGCAAAGTATGAAAAAGTGAAGAAACATTCAACAGAAAACACCTTGTATGCAACAAAAAATAAGATACTGAGCTTTGGGCAAAAAGGGATCATGAATCTCAGAGTAAGAATTGGGAGGGATCTCAGAGGCAATGTACTCTAACCCCTTCATTTCACAAGAAAGGAAACTGAGGTCCAAGGAGATTAAAGTGATATTTAAAAAATGTTTTAGATGTTTATTAATTCTTTCAAAAATGGCAATGAAACTCATTACTTGTCACCATATTTTAATGAAAAATAATTCTATTTTCCAAAACAAAAAATCTAGTGAGCAGAGAGTGGCATTGTTGTATACTTTTGTTTTTTGCAAATCTCTTGAATGTCTGGCTTAATTCAATAAATTCACATTGGCCTCAGAAATCTAGAGTTTACCAAAATGTTTAATAGGTGAAAACACAAAACTACATGAGCTATTCTCTAAAGAATATTAAACATAAAGATCAGCAAAGCATCAAGAACTGAGTTTTGGAAGGACATTCCCAATTGTGGGGCTAGAAGAAACAAGCAAGCAAAAATAAAAAACAAGGATTAAACAGAAGTAGGATAAATTCAACATTCCATATTATGTTAAAAGAATTTCAAAAAGAGGAAGTAAATAGTATCAAATAAATATTACTGAAACTTCAAAGACAGAATAAAAACCTTGTCCTATGCCTAGAATATTACTGGTAACACAATGGGCAATTCTGTTTTAAGGTGAAGACAGAAATACAATTACAAGAATTAAAAGACAGAATGTATTATGAAGAAGTAGTGGCTATAGATAAATCATTTAATATGTTTGCGAGGAAAAAGAGACTAGGAGAATAGGAGGTTTAAAAATGAAGCGTGTAGAAAAGACACTGACAATATTTCTATAAAATAAATAAGAGTCTCAACCAGAGAAGTGGCAGCTACCTGTTAGAGTGATTAGAGAGGAAAGCATGGACACTGCAACCACTGCAATAATACAGGCATAGAATTAAGAAATTCTGAATAGGTTGGCAAAAACGAGAATGGAAAAGTAAAAGATGAGTAGATGTAGGGAGAGAAGTAAGTGATTGAGAAAATACTGGTAGCATTGATAGAATGGACAGCTCCAATCTGTCTCCAAAGCTCTGCTGCTCCAGCTCTGTGGTCAAAGAGAATGATCACTGAGAGATTTTAGAAGTTGATTAGTATTTTAACATGATGAGATCGGGGTATAACTGGGATGGTGTGTGGTTAATGTGGAGCTTCATATATTTTAGAAAAGCCAAGAAATGGAAAAGAAATGGACCAAAAACTATGGATACTGAAGATAATGGTGAGAATTTAGAACAAAGGGAAAATTGTGAATCTGTAGCTGAAATCATCATATGAGGTTGAATTGGTTCCCAGGATGGGAAGAGGTAAAAGTAGGAATACAACTGGAAGAGGACGATAGGTACAGATGCAAAGCACAGAAGGTACTTAATGTTATACTTACTTGTTAAATAGAAATATCAGTGAAATTAAGGACAGCTTTCTGAACTTCAAATTATTATACTGGCTGGACATGTCCTGGAAGATATGAGCTCAGAAACAGAGCTGGGAAGCTCCCACCCCAACCCAAGCCCCTTTATTTTACTGATGAAGAAACAGAATTGCAGGCAAGTTCAATGACTTGTCCAAAGTCTCAAAAGAAGTAAGCATTCAGGCTAACACTTAACCTAAGAACCTCTGTGACAGAATCATTACATTATTTTGCTATTTGCAAAATATCCTTAACTTCCATTAGTATTCATTATTAAGGCAGAAGCAACCTAGAAAGTACATACACAAACATATGTATATATTTATTTACATGCATGCATATGTGTATATGTGTATGCTTATGTGTATCTATATAAATAAATATATGTGGCATATGTATGTATGTGCATATATATATGTATATATCTATATCTATATCTATATCTATATATAAAATAGCTTTTCCCTAATAGATAAATGGCCAAAGGATATCAACACACATCTCTCCAAAAATGAATGGCAAAGTATTCCCAATTTCATGGAAAAAAATTGCTTCAAACCAAGAATGAAAGAAATGCTCATCAAAACAATCCTCAGGTTTCACTTCATACCAGAAAATTGGGGAAAATGACCCCCAAAATGTCAATCTTGGAGGGGTTATGGAAGGACAGGCATACTAATATATTGCTGATGAAGCTCTGAAATGGTACTATCATTTTGGAAATTTGGAATTGTGCACATAATTGATGGGAAAATGTTCATACCATTTGAATCCCAGACTCCATTACTAGGCTAATATCCCTAGGAATCCATTAATTAGAAAAAAGATCTCTTATGCTCTAAAATATTTACAGCAGAACTTTTTTGTGGGGAAAAGTAGATGCCTATTAATTGAGGAATGGTTAAACATACATATATACATGAATGTAAGAAATTATGAATAGAAAAGGAACATTGGAGAAAAAAAGCAACATGAAAAAATCTACACAAACTAGTGAAAAGTGAAGAAAACAGAGCCAAAGAAACAACATAGTTAATGACTACAACAAAGTAATGAAAAGAATACCAAGAAGGAAAAAAAAGCAAATTGTAACAAAATGGTAAATATCAAGCTTGACACAAATGAAGAGCCATGAGAAGATGCCCCTCTCCCAACCTACCCTTTCATGGACATAGAAGAGCCATAGGTGTTCAACATTGCCTTAATTTTCTGTTTTTCAACGTATTGATCAGATTGCCAACTTCCTCCCCCACCCCTTCTACAAAAATACTATTTGTCATATGGAATGGTTCCCTGCGTGATGGATTGGTAAGGATAATAAGGAATACAATGGTGATGTAAGAAACACAAAATATCAACAAAAACTTTTAATAAAAGAATAAGGTCTAACCCTCTGAGTTGGAAACCAGACCATTCACTAACTTTTCTTTACGCTTGAGCTCCATCTGCTTGGGGTTTCCCCATGCACTGGTTGTGGCCAAGAATTACAGCATGTTATCAAATACATTTCCTCTCAAAGGGACTCTTTAACATCCCTGGAGTAAAATTATCTCTTCCTGCTCTCGAGTAAAGAATAGAGAGTAAAATTCTCTCTTCCTAGTTTCAGAAAGATAGGCTATTAAAAAACACAGGTTCCAAAGGAAGGTACTCTGCCTGCTGAGAAGCAAAAGATTTTCAGCTTAAAATATAGTTATACTTGAAATAAAAGGAAAATAAACTACAAAAGTTTTCAAAGACCTGCACAAGGCATGTCACAGCAAAACCTCCAAAAGTGTAAGAATTCAATCACACCTTCTTTTCCTGCTCTAATCATGAATAAATTTGGAAATTGTCAACTTCTCAAATATTTTTGGTAAAGATATATTGCTACATATTTATCTAGTTTGTGCATCAAAACATGCTTACTCATGCAAAATTTATTTAACCACATCCTCCAGCTGAAGGAAAACTGGAGGGTTGGATTAATTAGCACAGCATGTGTGAAAGCTTTCTTTCTAGGTTCCTTGTCAGTTGCCATGGTTACACTACAGGAAGAGAGATATCCTACCTTTTGAAAAAGGTGGAGCTCAGGGACTATCATCAAAACTTCTTATATTAATGGTTAGTGTTATTGTGAATTAAAAGTCAAAAGTCAATGTGATCAGCTTGCCAGATGACTACACATTATTTACAGGTTGCAGCTCCTGCAGAAGGACCTCCAAGTGTGTGTGGTAAACTGTGTGAGCATACACATAGAAGAGGGTTTCATAATAAGTCAATGAAGTCAATTTCCAGCTTTTGGAGCTTATATCCCTTTATGGCAAAAAAGGAAGGACAAGCAAAGGAACGAGGGAGGGAGGGAAGAAGGAAGGAAGGGAGGGAGGGAAGAAGGAAGGAAGGAAGGAAGGAAGGAAGGAAGGAAGGAAGGAAGGAAGGAAGGAAGGAAGGAAGGAAGGAAGGAAGGAAG
>NW_025346806.1:0-5170 GCF_016433145.1 Gracilinanus agilis | reverse complement strand
AGAGGAAAAGGGGAGGAGAGGGGATTTGGGAATGGAAGGGAGGGGAGGGGAGAGTGAGGAGGGGGGAGAGATGGGGAGGGGGAGAGACTAGGTGAAGGGGAGGAGGAGAGGGGCCAGGAGAGAGATAGGGAGGGGGATGAGAGAGGAGGGGAAGAGGGAAGAGAAGTGAGGGGAGAGGGAAGAGCGAGGAGGGAAGAGGAGAGGAGAGGGGAGGGGAGAGAGAAGGAAAAGGAGTGGGAGACTGAGGGACATTAATTAAATATTTATTGAATTGAAAATAAATAAATCTCTAACCCAATACTGTAAGGTCCACACTAATATCCCTGTTAAATAACTATCTTACAGAACCTCTAGACAATTTCTAGGCATAGATACATGACAGCTCTGAGATGCAGAGAAGGGGGACAGACTGTTCCATTTTTTGACAGTTTCAGTGGTTGGAAGATTCTGACATGTATTAAGTTGGAATCTTCTAAACCAGAATTTCTACCCAATTTGGGCAAGTTATAATCTCAGCCAACAAATTCTAACCCTAATAACATATAAAAGTTCTTTATTTCAAAATTATTAAAATTTAACTTTGGCCACCCCATAAAGGTCAAGATGTGCTGATCAAGCATCTAAGACAACAAAAACTACTTTCTTAGCTTCTTATTGTCATTGAATTGAGTCCAATGATTATGGTAGTAATCATATCTATGGCAGATATTCAAAATATATACATTTTAATATTAAGATACTAACAAAAGTCCCTATAAATACCAATGGGATTCAATAGCCAACAAAATAATTTCCTCATAAACAACTGTCAATTTTATTTGAGATAAAACTATTAAGGTAAGAAGGTGACTAACTTGTTCAGGGTCATGTAGAACAAATGAGAAAAATAAGATAAGCATTTAACTATTTGTTTCATCCATTTTGTCACCCTTATTCTTAGTGCTGGCTTATTATTCATTTCATTAGATGTCCTAGACTTTAAGTAAATTCAGATGCATTGGCAAAATGTGATATAACTAATAAAATGAACCTTGCTTTTAATTATTTCTTCATAGCTTAAAAAAAGTAAACCAAAAGAAATTACACTTACATATCATTTACCTGCATGTTTTTAAATAATTCATATGTGGGAGATCTTTTTTTCCACCTCTAGAACTTTTACTTTGTTCTTCATCTCGAACTCTCCTTTCCATTTCTATTTTAATGTACTGATATCCCCTTTAATCTTTGTCATTCATCATATTTTACTATTGTATCCTTATCTAATCTCTTGATGGGTTGTTTTTTCTTTTATTAAAAGTTTTAACAGCACAAAATTAAGTCACAAAAAGCTTATGTGACTGCTCAAAATTCAAACAAAATGGGTTATCTTTCATTTATAAGGAGAGGTATAGCACTTGCTATAATGTTCCAATGTACTAGAAATACAATGTACAATGAATAGAAAGAGACTATTTTGGGGGTGATATATTACATTGTGTTGTTCAGTCAGTTTTCAATCATGTCCAGCTCTTCATGACCCCATTTGTGATTTTCTTGGTAAAGATACTGGAGTGATTTGCTACTTCCTTCTCCAGCACATTTTATAAATGAGGAAACTGAGGTAAACAGGTTTAAATGACTTGCTCAGGAGGATCACACAGCTAATATGTGAAGCCAGATTTTAGCTCTCTTGACACCAAACCTGGCACTCTATCTACTGAGCCACTAGCAAATTTAGTGAAAGTATTTAAAACAGTGTGATGAAATACTTAGCATGCACCAACAGAACACTATAAGGTAAAGTGAGAAAAGGGTTAGAGGACTGGTCTACTACTCATTAGACTTGGGTGCTAGTTGACAGTACAAGGCTCTATAAAATGACAGGTCTAAAATTAAAGGGCTAATGAGATTATCTCTAAGATTCCTTCTACTTCTAATTCATTTCATTCCAAATTTAACAACGCATTACAAAAAGAAAACAGATTTGAAACAAGTTTTCAGAGATATTGGACATAAAAGCTTAAGCTTCAAATTATTATTTATACGTAATAACTAACATCTTATTTGTTTACCTAGATCTCTAGCTCTAAAGTTTCATGAAATGTGATAAATTATGTGCATATGCAGAAGACCATACATGTACACAAGTTCACTGAAAATATTGCTAATCAGTAATTCCACTTCAATGACAAAACCACATCACATATGCATTAATGAGGAAAGCAGAATCATTTCCAGGATTGTAGATATGAATACATCATCATTTTCACAGTTCACTGGTTTACATTTGCATCTCTGGCTTCTGCTTTTCATTTAATGACCCTCAGAGTTATTATTTCAATGTTGGATATGAGCAAGATGACCTCTACTTTGGATGACAAAAAACACAACAGAGAGAATGAGCTACAATAACTTTACTAAGCCAATAATTTTGACAAATTTGAAGACATTTGTGGATTAAATTCCCTGATTTAAAAAAAAAAACCTTAATGATAAAATAAACTATTTAAATAAATGACAAGAACCTGGTTTCCCAACCAAGAAATAATAATCAGTGCCTTTAATTAACACTTCATCATAAACCATCTGTTTAGCACATATATGCAAAACATACAGTAGATATATATATATACATATATATATTCATATGTATGCTAACTAGATACTATTTTGTGAAGTAACAGCAAACTATAATTAGGGGGTCAGGTATGATAAAATAAGCTTTTGACTTCACGTCAGAAACATGGTTTTAATAAAAGATATTCAATCGACTCTGAATTAGTTCATCTATTTAATATTTGAAATAGCAATGTATTTCCTCCTGTTGGTAATCAAATTCCTCTTCTTCTTGGGATGAATCTTTCTCTGAAAGCCAATAGTAAAAATCTCCCTCTCCTAAAATATAAATAAAAGTGAGTTTACTGAAGAAATTTTAAAAACTACCAAAACAAGAATGTGAGTTTTAAACATGAAAAATGCTTTTAAAGAAGTTAAAAAGGAGATTGAGCTACATTTGTGTAGTGGTGGTAATTTCAAAGAATCACGATTAAGAAGGGATCTCAGATAGTCCAACTTCCTCATTTTACAACTGCAAAGCAAGGTGGTTAAGTGATTTGCTGAAGGCATACATAAATAAAAATTGTCCTATTGTAAAGCCTATTGCTTTTGGTTTTAATATCAGTCATTTCTGGATTCCGCACCTAATGAAAGGCTACCCTCACCTCAACCCATAGTCCTGAAGCTGACTCAAATCTCTCTTATAGATAAAATTGTAAAATAAATTGAAGATAAATTATTAACTAAAAACCAACTGCTGACTTTGTAATATCCCAACTCTCTGCTAAGAGAAGTCTTTCATTATCTATTCTTTTGGATAATTAACACAATATTTGGTTAATTTTCATTTTCAAATGCCTGGATTTTAGCTTCCTATTAGTGACCTTTTCTACTTTAGGATCCAGTTCAGGATTTGTGCATTTAAATTTGCATCCATACACAATATCTTACCATGCTTCTTTAAATTCCTCATTGTACTATTTGTTACTCTATAGAAAGAATGCATTATATTCATATACTCCCTGATTTTCCAACCATCTGCACAAATTTTTGCTCTCAACCCTTAGCTACCATAAAGTGTACCCCAGAAAATGTGGCACGTATTTAACATAAAGGGAATAGTTCTGATGGGATGAAGGGGTTATTGTAAATGCCTAAAAAGAATGTACTAATGCTTAAGAAACTCTGGAAAAGGTCTACCCGAAGAGAAAAGAGAAAAAGGTGGGGAGAGGTGGATATGTTTTTAAAAACAGAGGTCAGGGAGGCAGCTGGGTAGCTCAGTAGACTGAGTCAGGCCCAGAGAAGGGAAGTCCTGTAATCAAATCTAGCCTCAGATGCTTCCTAGCTGTGTGACCCTGGGCAAGTCACTTAACCTCCATTGCCTAGCCCTTACTGCTCTTCTGCCATAGAACCAATACACAGTGTTGATTCCAAGATCGAAGGTAAGGGTTTAAAAAATAACAGAGATCAGCAAAGACTGGGAATAAGAATAAAAAATGCACTGGCTCATAATGAAAAGGCCCAATGGTACTCACCTCTGTTTTCATTATATAACTCCCCCCCAAAACGACTTTGTCAAAGCAAAGCAAAGGAATTAAATATAAACTAAAGATAGAGGTGATTCATTTGCATTTGAATAATTAATACTCAATATTTATTCTGAAGAGTTGAATATTTTTGTACTAATTCTGTACCATAAAGAGATGAAAGCTGACAGTTTCTTTAAAAAATGAATTTAGAGGTACTTTACAAAATCATCTTCTATTATAATAACCATTTGACCTATTTTGACTCTACATTCAGAGCCGGTAGAAAGTAATAAAGCAATTATTCAGATAGTTTAAAAAGCAGGGTGGGGGAGGATGATTGGAGTTTAAAACATTGGGTTATCATTTTATTTATGTGTAACTTGTGACCAAAAACTGTTGCTCTGAATTTATGGAGAAGAGGTCCCATCTTGGAGGTTTCTCACTGAATAGTTTTATTTGTGGCTTGTATGGGGTTTCCTCTGGTGACATCAGAATGACTCATGTCTAAGTCTTTAACCCAAAAAAAGGAGCCATTATCTTCTTTGAAAACACTTGGGTAATGAGACATCAAATTTAGCCTAGGCTTTTAATAATCCTGTGAAATCTTAAATTAAATGACTCTTCCCAAAGCAGCCCTTAAGGATATAGTGATTGTATTTAACCTCCTCATTCCAGGAACCTACACAATCATTCAGACTTACAGTAGTACCAAAGAAAATGGGTTTTCCCACAAGGGCTTGGGGCATTCAGGACTGCTAGAGACCTTTGCAGGATTTACATAGTCCAGAAGCCACAGAGCACCAGTGATAGTCCAGGTTTGCTTGGGCTGGCTCTGTCCTTGGTCCTTAGCTTCAGCTATCACTTGGAAAAATAAGTTCCTTGAGGACCCTCTCACTTTCTAAATTGTATTCCCAGGCATAACTATTGTGCCTAATGCAAAGTAGGTTCTCACATCCTTGGAGATCCTAGCTTGGCATATGAATCCTTAGCTACTCAGATTGTGCCTGAATTTGCTGCCATCTCTATGTGACTATTTTAGCTCCTTTTCAGAAAACGTGTGTGTGTGTGTGTGTGTGTGTGTGTGTGTGTGTGTGTGTGTGTGT
>NW_025346805.1:0-5098 GCF_016433145.1 Gracilinanus agilis | reverse complement strand
AAGAAGAAGAAGAAGAAGAAGAAGAAGAAGAAGAAGAAGAAGAAGAAGAAGAAGAAGAAGAAGAAGAAGAAGAAGAAGAAGAAGAAGAAGAAGAGAATCAGCCTCTGCCCTCAAGGAACTTACATTCTATCAAAGGGAGACAACATGACATGTATAAATATGTATACAAAATACATGATAATTTGGTGGGAGAAGGGCACTAGCATTTCAGAAAGGGATCAGAAAAGGCTTCATATACAAGATGGCTCTCAAGTTGAGTTGTGAAGGAAACCAGGAATTCTAATGAGATGATCAATCAAAAGCAACTGATCCTTTGTCACCTGGATTGAGGATGGGGATTCTTGTTCAGTATAGTTTGAACTGGCTGATCTTTATGGTCCTTTCCAGTCCTGAGATTCTAGGACACTATACTCTCACTGGTATGAGAGGCAGCCCACAAATTCCATTTTTTAAAAAAAGCATAGATATTTGTTTTTATATGTAACATAATAATATAATGTATATGATTTGTTATAAATGTGTAATAAATTCTAATAAATGTTTATCCAAGAGAAACAAATTCTTACATTAGCTATATCTAGAAATCTGTCTCATTCTCCCCCCCCCCTTCTTCGCATCCCTCTCTCCTCCCCACGAAAGGCTAAATGTAAGTTATAATTAGGTGGATTCACTTCACTAAATGGAAAGAATTCCCAAATTATAAATGTCTCACAATAAAATGGAATACTTCATGTGGTAGTGAGCTCCTCATCATTGAAATGTTCAAGCAGAGGCTGGATGGGTTTATGCTTTTGGTAGGAATTGATCCAGATGAACTCCAGCTTGGGGATTCTATAGTCATTTGAATAAGGGGAAGTAAATTACTTGTAATCACATTGATATATATATATATATATATATAATGTATATATTGACGTTATATATCCTACATAGGGTAGCTAGGTGGCACTGTGGATAGAGCACCAGGCTTGGGGTCAGGAAGACTTGAGTTCAAATCCAGCTTCTGACACTTATGACCTGTGTGATCCTGGGCAAATCACCTAACCTTGTCTGTCTCAGTTTCCTTAATGAGTTGGAGAAGGAAATGGCAAACCACTCTAGTATCTTTGCCAAGAAAACTCCAAATATGCTCACAAAGGGTCAGACACAATTAAAAATGACTAAACAATCACCAAAATAACACATATTCCATATAACGTATGGGTTCATATGGGCCATCATTAAATGTTAGACTTAGGGGGCAGCTGTGTGCCTCAGTGGATTGAGAGCCAGGCCTAGAGATGGGAGGTCCTAGGTTCAAGACTTACCTCAGACACTTCCTAGCTGTGTGACCCTGGGCAAGTCATTTAACCTCCATTGCCTAGCTCTTACTGCTCTTCTGCCTTAGAACCAATACACAGTATTGATTCTAGGATGGAAGATAAGGGTTTTAGAAAAATAAAAAAAATAAAATAAAATACTAGACTTAGTCCTGTAAGAGACCTCAGAGAACATCTGTTCAACACCTCCATTTTATGGTCTGGAAACTTTGCCCCAGAGTAGTTAGGTGATTTCCCCATCATACAGGGTTCAGGTTCAAATTTTAGCAGAGAGATGACTCACAAAGAGTTAAATAAGCATTGAGTTCAGCTCTTTCTCAGAGCTTGTAAGATTGCTTTGGAGGCTGAGCGTATTTTCTGACCTCCAAACATTCCTTTCTTTTCAAATTCTGACCCTTTTTCTTCTAAACCTCAGAATCTTAAGACAAGAAGAGAAAAGAAAGAACTAACAGAGACATAACAAGTGACTATTTATACCAAGCTGGGACATCTTCATCTTTGCTCAGAGAATTAGGGAAAATAATTGCTTGGAAAGAAAAAATAAAATAACCTCTTCCCAAACCATGCTTTCCCCCGTTTGGCTTTTTTTTGAATGTCCTCAAACTAGCAGCAATAATAACAATAATAACAAGAAAGCCCTCTCAGTAGATAACGTGAGTCACGGCATTTTCTGCATGGATAAGATTTCGGCTGAGCTCTGTAAGCAAATCAATAATGAAAAGAACAGCATTTGTATTTCATTGGCTGCTGGCACTGTTGTGAAGATATACAACAGGGACGATAATGGGGCTAGGAGACTCATTCTCTCTGACAGGAGTTTAATTTCACCCTCTCTATTCCGTTTTACCCCTTCCTACACAAACATTTGATGGTGGTTAAGGAAGCAGTCTCCATTCTAATGGAAACGAATTTTTTTTCGATGGTATAAAGGGGAGAATAATATAGGACAGCCGTCTTTCCCCTAGTTCTTGCCCAGCGGGTTGCCAGGATAGCCAAGTCAAACTTAGAAAAGGAATTGATTAAATTCCTCGCCTATAACAACCGTTCCCCAAAGGAGGGAGGATTTGAGGTTCAGAGGCAGATGATTTGGGAAATAATCCAATCTTAGAGCTGAAAAGGGGGGTTTTCAGAGAAGATGCTGGTCATCATTGATTCATCAGAGAAATCTTAGGATAAAAAGAAGCAAATTCATAAGAAATCAAGAGAAGGAGGAATTCAGAGATGTTGGAGAATATCTCTGCATAAACTGAAACAGAATTACAAGGTAGCAGAGAATAGTATAGCAGATCTCAAAATGAGATCCAGGGGCTGCTGAGGGTTCCCAAGACCCCTTCGGGGAGTCTGCAAGGTCAAAACTTATTTTATAACAATATAAAGATGTCTTCATTTCTAATATAGCAAATACTATTTAAACATATCATGGAGGATCTTCAATAATTTTTTAAGAGTATAGGGGCAGGAGACAGCTAGGTGGCTCAGTAGCTTGAAAGCCAGGACTAGAGACAGGAAGTCCTGAGTTCAAATCTGGCCTCAGACCCTTCCTAGCTGTGTGACCCTGGGCAAGTCGCTAAATCCCCATCGCCTAGTTCTTCTTCTGTCTTGGAAACAAAACACAGTATGAACTCTAAGACAGAAGGTAAGTTTTTTTTTAAAAGTGTAAAAAGGGTCCTGGGGTAATTAGAAAGCACAGTGGATGATCAACCATTCTGGATGGCAATTTGGAACTATGCCCAAAGAGCTCTAAAAGACTGCCTGCCCTTCGATCCAGCCATAGCATTGCTGGGTTTGTACCCCAAAGAGATCATAGATAAACAGACTTGTACGAAAATATTTATAGCTGCGCTTTTTGTAGTGGCAAAATACTGGAAAATGAGGATATGCCCTTCCATTGGGGAATGGCTAAACAAATTGTGGTATATGCTGGTGATGGAGTACTAACTAATGTGCTAAAAGGAATAATAAACTGGAGGAGTTCCAGGTGAACTGGAAAGACTTCCAGGAATTGATGCAGAGTGAAAGGAGCAGAGCCAGGAGAACATTGTACACAGAGGCTGATACACTGTGGTAAAATAGAATGTAATGGACTTCTGTACTGGTAGCAATGCAATGATCCAGGACAATTCTGAGGGATTTATGGAAAAGAACCCTACCCACATTCAGAGGAAGAACTACAGGAGAGGAAACACAGAAGTAAAACAACCGTTTGAACACATGGGTTGATGCGGACATATTTGGGGATGTAGACACTAAATGACCACACCAATGCAACTATCAATAATATGTAAATAAGGGGGCAGTTGGGTAGCTCAGTGGATTGAAAGCCAGGCCTAGAGACGGGAGGTCCTAGGTTCAAATCTGGCCTCAGACACTTCTCAGCTGTGTGACCCTGGGCAAGTCACTTGACCCCCATTGCCTACCCTTGCCACTCTTCTGCCTTGGAGGCAATACACAGTATTGACTCCAAGATGGAAGGTAAGGGTTTAAAATAATAATAATAATATGTAAATAAGTCTTGACTGATCACACAGCTTAAAACCAGTGGAAATGTGCATTGGATATGGGGGGAAGGGTTGAAGTGGGGTGAAGGGGAAAGTAAAAACAGGAATCATGTAACCATGGAAAATTTTTTTCTACAAAAATAAAATATTTAAATCTGTAAAAAAAAAAAAAAGAAAGCACAGTGGATAGAACCCTGCCTAGGCTTAGAATCAGAAACACTCATTTTCCTTAATTCAATCTCAGACATTTATTAGCTTTGTGGTTCTGGGTGAGTCATATAAGCAGTTTCTTCATCTGTAAAATAAGCTGGAGAGGAAATGGCAAACCACTTCAGTATTTTTGCTAAGAAAATCCCAAATAGGGTCACAAAGAGTGGGATACAACTGAAAGAAAAAAGATTAACAATGACAAAGGGGTACCAAGATCAAAAGAACTGCTGGCATAGTGGATAGAATGTGAGACTTAGAAGTGGTAAGACCTGGGTTCAAGTTCTGCTTCAGACACTTAGCAGCTGTGTGCCACATACAAATCCCTTCTTCAGATCATCTGTAAAATGAGGAAGTTAGGCTCAATGGCCTGGAAGGTCCCTTCTGGTGCTAGTTAGTTGATCCTAAGATCCATGATGACTACAATCACATAAAGAGAAAATGACATGACAAATGATTAGAATTCAGATCAATTTTATGACCAGTCTTGGATCCAGAGAAATGTTGATTAAATATTAATCACCTCTTCTCAAAAAGGAAGCAGAGATCTAATGGCCAGACCACCCTGAATGTGCCTGATTTTGTTTGATCTTAGAAGCTAAATAAGGTCAGGCCTGGTTAATACTTGGATGGGAGAACACCTGGGAATATCAGGTGAGAGAGAGAGAGAGAGAGAGAGAGAGAGAGAGAGAGAGNAAGAGTTGGAATTGAAGGAGGAGAGCATGCCAGCATAGGGGATGGCCTGTGAGTGTATCTGTGTGTGTTTGTGTGTGTGTGTGTGTGTGTGTGTGTGTGTGTGTGTGTGTGTCTGTGTGTCTGTGTGTCTGTGTGTCTGTGTGTGTGGAGGTATACAAGTAGAGCTACAGATGTGTATTCTTGTTGCTTTACAGAGGGGCTATATCTGGAGCCTGCATGAATCCTGCCCGAGCTTTTGGACCTGCAGTGATATCCAACTACTGGCAATACCAGTGGGTCTACTGGCTGGGGCCTCTGGCAGCTAGCTTGACTGCAGGAACCCTGATCAGGTGAGAGAGAGAGAGAGAGAGAGAGAGAGAGAGAGAGAGAGAGAGAGAG
>NW_025346804.1:0-8116 GCF_016433145.1 Gracilinanus agilis | reverse complement strand
GATACAATACAATGAAACTTGGAAAGAGTTGCCTTAGAAACAGATTGGTGAGCATTTCCTTTCCTTTTGCCCCCTCTTTAAAAAGTTTGGCCATCTCAGCTATAGATTATTCAAACTTATATCTCCTATCCTGACCTTTTCCCCAAACTTTACATTTCTGACTGCATTCAGGCCATCTCCAATTGTATGTCCCATGGTAAAGCATAGTGAGGTGAATTATATTCTAGACGGGGGAAATAAGGGAGTATCGGTAGCCATGACTTACTCTTTTGTTCTTAGTGGTTATTCTAAATCAGGCAGTAAAAGATTACTTTATCTCCAAGGTCAGTTTTCTTTTTATACCTCATCTTGAAAAATGATCCTTTGACACCAACTCCAGGTGGTGGAGCCAATAGGGCTAAAATCATGTGAAAGATGAAGATCATTTCGACCCATTTGAGGTCATGACTAGATGCCAGTTGTAGATTTCAAGAAAAAATAAGCACTACGAGATTTTACATACAACAGCTTTAATTAAATTACATGCATCTGATGCATTGTTTTTTGTATATAATTTCTGTTGAATGTGATTTGGGTTCCAGAAAGGAAGGTTAAAGCTTTTATTTTGAACTTCAGTATTCAATGCAATCATACCCTTCTGAATGGAAAAAACCATAACCAATATGGCTTAAGTGGTACCCAGAACTATTCTCAGAGGGCTGCTTTTATCATTTTAATTGTTCTTGGGTGCAGGACTATAGTTGTTCTTAGACATATTGCTTGGGCTGTATTATTTACAATAACAGCTTGAGAAAAGGCAGTATATATCACTGATGCTTGTCTGGTTATATCATTTCTGTGTTAATAATGGAAGTTTTTTTGTGATGTGTGAAACTTGTGGAATTTTTTTCCATATAAATAATACCATTTAAACTAATGTTGTAGTAATGTCTGTTTTCATTTGTATATAGTTAAGTATGTGCACAAGGCAATACTTTTGGCCTGAAGGAGCCCAAGAAGTCAGTTACAGGGAATATTATAGACATGGGAATGGCTATACCTCAATTTTACCATGGTATTAGACAGTCACTCATGATATATTATGTACAAGATAGAGAGAGATTGACTAATGATAACACATCCATGTGACTATGAAACTGGCTAACTGATCAATAAATCAATAATCATGTATTAAGCACCCACTGTGTGCCAGGCATTAATTCCTTAGTTCTTCAATCTGCTTAATTCTAATGGCCTACCCTCCTATTCTACTGCATCTGCATCTAGAGACAGTTGTACTTTTGATCTTGACATTACAATCAAGGGTTTAAGTACTCCAAAATTCCTTTATCGTCATAATCATTTGTCATTCCATCTCTTTCCCTCTATCTTATGATACCTAATCATATTCTTTGTCCTCACTGTGACCTCCATTTCTTCTACTCTCAGTTCTTTCCTAGAACATCATCTATGTACTAGCTACACTTTCCTCCTTTCCTATCAAGATCCCTTGGTCAATCATTTCAACTTTATATTGCTCTCTCATTTGAATCTCTTATTCCCTTGTCCTATGGCAAATCATGCTGTATTAACTGTCAATTACTACTTGTATAATTTCATTGCCTTCACTCCTATTCATATGCAACTGAGTAGAATTGGAGAAAATCATGAAACTATCATGAATGGGTCAACAACAAATCATAATTTCAACTGAGCCTTCATAGCAGAACTTATACCTCCCTAATTAGTATGCTCTCCTGTTCACCAGAGTTTTCATTGCTTATCAAGCCTCCCATGGTTTCCTATGGGTGAGATTTTAGTTGAGATTTGAAGGAAGTCAGGGAAGTCAAGAGATAGAGATGAGGAGAGAGAGAGAGATCTTGGCATGGAGGACAGCCTGTAAAAATTGGAAAAAGTTGGAAGACAAAGTTTCTTGTTTAAGGAACAGGAAAGAAGTCAGGTCATTGGGACAACAGAATATATTGGGGGGCGGTAATAAGGTACAAGAAACCTAGAAGAGGAGTGGGGTGGGAGGAAGGCAAGTTATGAAGGGCTTTAAATGCCAAATAGAGTTTCATATATTTCATATTTGATCCCAGTAGTGAAAATGTCCCTTCCCTCAACTTGAATTCTAACAGAAGAATCAACTTATGCCCATATAAGTAGAGGAGGGTTAGATAGGTGTCACCTAAGTAAATCCAAAATCTATTCACCAAAAACACTAAGTAATTTCCAAGGAGTGCATGGAGGCAAGGAACAACATCAATTGCTTCAGAATGCAGAAGGGCTTCATGTAGAAGGTAGCACTAGAGCTGAACTTTGAAAGACTTTAAGGGGCAGCTAGGTGGCTCAATGGAGCCAGGCTAGGAGATGGGAGGGCCTCGGTTCAAATCTGGCCTCAGATAATTCCTAGCTCTGTGACCCTGAGCAAATCATTTAACCCTCATTGCCTAATTCTTGCCACTCTTCTACCTTAGAAAGAGAGAGAGACAGAGACAAAGGAAGAAAGGAAGGAAAGAAGGAAGGAAGGAAAGAAGGAGGGAAGGAAGGAAAGAAGGAAGGAAGGAAGGAAGGAAGGAAGGAAAGAAGGAAGGAAGGAAGGAAGGAAAGGAAGGAAAGGAAGGAAGGAAGGAAGGAAAAGGCAGGAAGGAAGGAAGAGAAAGAAAAAGACTCTTGGAGGAGCAGAGAAAATAATGAAGATGTACAAGATCAGTTTGTGGTACCTTGTTGTTGAACCATTTTTCAGCTATATCCAACTCTTTATGATCCCATTTGTTTTTTGAGTCTTTTTGGCAATTATTTTTCTTTTGCCATTTCCTTCTCTAGCTCATTTTACAGCTGAAGAAAAGGACCCTGACAGCCAATAGCAGAGCACCCCACACCCATCCCTCAAAGTTCTAAGCCCCAGCACAAATCCATGGTGAAGTCCTGAGCCCCAAAAGTGCACCAGCCAGTGCAAGAACACAGGAGGCCCTGAGGGAAGCTGAAGGTGGCATCCAGAGCTTTAGCCCACAGGCTCATCACAACGCCTTAGAAGAACCAAAACTTGCAGACCCCAAGAACTAGATCTACAGGTAGCAGCAAGAAAATACTGAAGTTTAAGAGAGTGCCTTCTCTACTCTGGGAACAGAGCCCAATTTTAAGAGAAAAAGAAAAGGCAAAGAAAAGGCTGGGGAAATAACCAAACATCATCATCAACAACAACAAAGACCTAACTATAAAAAATTATTATACAGACAAGGAAGAGCAAATCACAAACCCAAAAAAGGATAATGAGATCAAACTACATGTAAAACTTCAAAGAAAAATGGGAACTGGTCTCAGACTCTCAAAGAGCTCAAAAAGGATTTCAAAACTCAAATAAAAGAAGCAGGAAGGAAATGGGGAAAATAAATTAAAGTGATGCAAGAAGAAAATAACGCCTTAAAAAAAGAATTGACCAAATAGTAAAAGGGGCACAAAAATCCACTGAAGAGAATTCCTTAATGAGCAAAACTGCCCAAAGGGGGAAATAGCTACAAAAATTCAATGGAGAAAAATAATAATCAGTAATTTCCTTGAAGGAAATGACAATGAGGCAACAAATAAAAATTTATAGGCATTAAAAAAATTTATGGACACAGTTGAAGTAGTACTTGGAGGAAATTTTACATCAATAAAATAGAGAAAAAAACAGATAAATTAACTGGGCATGCAACTAAAAAAATTGGGAAAAGGACAAATTAAAAATTCCCAATTAAAGACCAAATTGGAAATCCTGAAAGTCAAAGGAGAAATGAATAAAATTGAAAGTAAAAAAAAACAATTGAACTAATAATTAAGAGTAGGAGTTCGTTTTTTGAAAAAAAAAACCTTAATAAAATAGATAGATTAGTGGCTAATTAAATATTATTAGCATATGATATAATAAATTAAATATTTAGTTGAAAAAGGAAATAAGAAAATCAAATGACCAGTATCAAAAATGAAAAGGATGAATTTACCACCAATGAAGAGGAAATTAAGGAAGTCATTAGGAGCTATTTTGCCCAATTATATACCAATAAATCTGACAATCTAAGTGAAATAGAAGGATAAGTACAAAAAACATATTTCTGAGATTAACAGAAGAAGAAATAGAATACTTAACCCCAACTCAGAAAAAGAAATTGAACAAGCCATCAATGAACTCCCTAAGAAAAAAATCCCCAAATCAGATGGATTCACAAGTGAATTATACCAAACATTTAAAGAACAATTAATCCTCATACTACATAAACTATTTGGAAAAACAAGCAAAGAAGGAGTCCTACCAAGTTTCTTTTATGACACAATATGGTGCTGATGCCTAAACCAGGAAGAGCAAAAGCAAAGAAAGAATTGGTATAAACCAATTTCACTATGCCCAGTTGGGATTTATACCAGGAACACAAAGCTGATTCGATATTAAGAAAACTATCAGCATAATTGACCATATCAACAACAAAACCAATAGAAATTGCATAATTATCTTAATAGATGCAGAAAAAGCTTTTGACAAAATATACTACCTATTTCATTAAAAACACTAGGAATAGGTGGCAGCTGGGTGGCTCAGTGGACTGAGAGCCAGGCCTAGAGGCAGGAGGTCCTGGGTTCAAATCTTGTCTCAAACACTTCCTAGTTGTGTGACCCTGGACAAGTCACTTGACCCCGATTGCCTAGCCCTTACCACTCTTCTGCCTTGGAACCAATACACAGTATTGATTCTAAGATGGAAGATACAGGTTTTAAAAAAACACTGGGAATAAGTAGAGCTTTTATTTTAAATGTTTTTTCAAATAAAATTATAATTTTAATTAATTAAATTAATTGTAATTAATTAATTGTAATTAATTTAAATAAAATTTTTGAAAATTAAAACCATCAGCAAGTATTGTCTGTAATGGGGATAAAAGCTAGAAGCCTTCCCATTAAGATCAGGGGTGAAGTAAAGATGCCCATTATAACCATAATTATTCAATATTAAACTAGAGATGCTAGCTATGGTAATGAAAAGAAAAAGAAAAGGAAGGAAGTAGGCAATGAGGAGACTAAACTAAAACAAAACAAATGCAACCAAGATTAGAAGGGAAACAGCAAACTGGAAAAAAATATAACAAATTTCTCTAATAAAGGTCTCATTTTTCAAATACATAGAGAACTGAGTCAAATTTATAAGAATACAAGTCATTCCCCAGTCAACAAATGGCCAAAATTTATGAACAGGCAGTTTTCAGAGGAAGAAATCAAAGTTATGTATAGTAATATGAAAAAATGCTCAAAATCATTGTTGATTTGAGAAATGTAAATTAAAACAAAAACAGCACCGTACATGGATCAGATTAGTCAATATGACAGTAAAGGAAAGTGATAAATATTGGGGGGATGTGGCAAAATTGAGACACTAATGCATTGTTGGTGTTGTGAACAGATCCAACCATTCTGGAGGGCAATTTGGAACTATGCCCAAAGGCTATAAAACTGTGCATACTCTTTGATACAGTAATAGCACAACTAAGTCTGTATCTCAGAGATCAAAAAGAGGGGAAAAGAACCTACTTGTACAAAAACATTTTTAACAGTTCTTTTTGTGGTGGTAAAAAATTGGAAATTGAGGGTACAATAACCAGCAATTGGGAAATGGCTGAACAAATGATGGTATATGGTTGTGATGGAATAATATTGTGCTATAAGGAATGATGAGCAGGATGATTTCCAAAAAATCAGGAAAGACCTATATGAACTGATGTAGGATGAAGTGAGCATAACCAAAAGAACATTGTACACAATAAGAGCAATACTGTACAAGAATCAACTGCAAAATATTAACTCTTTTTAGCAATACAATGAACCAAAGCAATTCTGAAGGACTTATAACAGAGAATGCTCTACACTTCTAGAGAAAGAACTGATGGAATCTGACTGCAGATTGAAGTATACCCATTTTTACTTTATTTTGTTTTTTTTATTTGGGGTTTTGATTTTTATATGAGTATTCTCTCACAACATAACCAATACTGGATATGTTTTGCATGATTATACATGTACAACCCAGATCAAATTGCTTGTTATCTCAGGGAACAGAGGGGAAAGGAGGAAAGAAGACAATTTGGATCTTATGATTTTGGAAAGTATGTGTTAAAAATCGTTATTACAAGTAANACTAGTATTGAGGATACAAAAGAAAAGCAAAACAGTTCCTGCTCTTAAAGAGTTTACATTCTAATGGGGGGAGATAACACATGTATTAGGTTTCAACTGCAAGAGAGATAGAAAGGGGGCACCTGAGTACACAGTGAGTAGAGCCCCAGGCCTGGAGTCAGGTTCAAATCTGGCCTTAGATACTTTCTAGCTATGTGACCCTGGGCAAGTCACTTACTCCTGATTGCCAAGCCCTTGCTGTTCTTCTGCCTTAGAATCGATTCTAAGTTTACAGAGTTGTTTTTTTTAAAGAGTTTAAAAAAAAAAGAAAGAGAGAGATAGAAAGGTTCATGGTCTTTAAGGAACAATGGCAAAGCCAACAGTAATGCATCTTCTTTAATATTATTTCCCTCAATTAAAACATTGCTTTTCTGCTATTGAACCATTTGATAATTCCAAGGACTTGGTTGGTCAGGTTCTTTTCTGGGTCTTCAGCAACTGTGGTTGCTGGGAAGAAAGGGGCTCCAGCACCTGGAAAGGAAATCAGTCCTTGGACACTGATTTGGGGAGCCAGCTTGGAAGTCAGGCTGGAGAATTGGGACTGTTGCTGTTGTTGGGGGTCCTGGGTTCAAGGTTTCCACTTGTGCATGTGAGGAGGAGGAGGAGGGGGGAAGGGTATCAAGGTAGTTTGACCTGCCTGGCAGCTGAAGGTTCCTTGCCTTGCTCTGCCATGGTGAGAGTACTGGGCAAGGAGCAGGAACAGAAAGAAGTAGCGGCTGTGTGACCCCGACCTTGGAAAGGAGTCTCAAATCTAGCCCCCAACCACATCTGAAGCTTGTAGCTACACAGACAGAAGACGGAGCCTGGAGATGGGAGAAGGGGTTCATAGGATGGATTAGAAGGGCCATAAAAGTCAGAAAAGTTCCGAGCCGAGGGACACATAGATCCCAGTCTATCTGAGCACAGAGGATCATAGGAGGCCCGTAGCTACCCACCCAAGTACTAAAGGCCAACCCTCTTGAAGAGAAGTGGGGCTACAGGATGGCAATGGCTGGGACTAAGCCATTTTTACTGTGGTTACACCCTCTCCTCCCTGGGTGAGGCTGGGGCTGTAGGACTATGATAGGAGAATGACAGGATACAACCTAGAAACGAGAGACCAGTTTGAGGGAGTTCAGGGGCCAAAGAGGAGAGTAAGAAGGAGATAATTCACATTTATAGCATGCTTATATAATGCTTCAAAGGTTTTCCTAATGATTCCCTCGTGAAGGGGAGGAAACAGAGGAGATGGGAAGGGATAAGGTCAAAGGGACAAGGAGAAGAAAGGGGAAGGGGCAAGGGGGAACTGGAGGGGAGAGAAGGGGAGAATGGCAGTGTAGAAAAGCAAAGATGAGGACAAAGAAGGGAGGGCACTAGGAAAGAGAAAATGAATACAGAAAGGGGAGATGAAGCCGGTAGAGAAGGGGCAAAGGGGACCTGGAAGGGCGGGGTGAGGACATCTAGGGCCTGGGGATTCAGAGAAGGAGGAAGGGCTGAGAGGACATCTAGGTCAGTTCCCCCCCACCCCCCCATTACAGCTGGGTGCCCAAGGTCACATAGCTAAGAAGAGTCAGAATTCAAACCCAGGTCTCCTAGCTCCAAATCCAGCTTTCCACTGTCACAGCCCCTTCCTCAAAGAGGTGAAGAGGATGAAGGATGGAAACAGGGATGGGGAAAGGGTGATGAGAACCAAGAGGAAGGAAATGATGGGGTCCGGGAGTAAGAAGGGGCCTAGCGACGGGATGGGGAGATGGAGGGAGACGTCAAGAACAACAAGGGCACAGGGAGGGTACCCAAGGCCTGGAAGGGGAAGAAACCGCCCCTGGGGAAGGGAGGTGCGCCCCCCCCTCCGGCCCAGTGACGTCACATAGCCCGGAAGTGCCCGCCCCACCCCCCACCTTCTGAAGACAGCTAGAGTCCAGCTCTCCTCAGCCACCTGCCCAGCCGCCCGCAGTTG
>NW_025346802.1:452-2668 GCF_016433145.1 Gracilinanus agilis | reverse complement strand
CAAGTATTTAGTGTCTGTTATGTGCCAGATGCTGTACTAGACCAGGCTCTGGATTTCTGGCAATACATTTATTATAACAGTATTTCAATCTATCAAAAAAATTTGGAAGGTCTCAACACTTTACTTCCAACGGAATACTGAATCTTATTAAAAACTGCATTGGATAACAAAGGGTAACATCACTTTCCCCCACAAATTTTAGAACTATGTGTGCTTTCATTACAGTCTTTTGATAGATAAAGAAATCAAATTAGTTTTAGATCAGAATTCTCCATCTACCACCTTGTTAAACTTTTGCTTCAAAAGGTTGTCTCTTTAACAACTTAGAAGTTGAATCCCCCCACTTCTACTCCAATATCCCCTAGTTAATATTCTACCATTCTCCCATATAATTTGGGTTGGAGAAATAGTATTTTAGGAAATTCTTCCAATCTGCAGGGCTCCTGGTTTGGCATCTTGTGATAACACACCACTAAAAATTTTGTATTTCAGCTCTCATTTAGAAGGGCCAAATTAATGAATAATTTTTCATTTTTCCACTTTGCTTATTATGCACTTTATTAATCACAATCCAAACCAAATACTTTCTACCAAAACTCTTGCAGAAATTTTTTTACTCAATCAATTCAGAATTAATAGTAATAATTAGGAGTAATAAAAGGGAGCTCAAATCTTTATTAAAATTCAATGACATTTGGGTTCCGGGTTAAGATGGCGGCAGAGTAAGAAGCAGCTCTTAACCTCTCCTGACCGAAACACACAAAACTCCACAAGGGGACATAAAAACAAGTCCAGACGACCGGAAGAACCCCACAACAGGGCACAGTGTGGAAGGTACGTGGAATCGGGGCATTTCCATGCTATAAAGGGGTGAAACAGCTCTCACTAAATCGCGGGCTGAGCAACCACCCCACCCCCACCCTCTCCACACACAACACCTATAACACCGAAGCCAGCTAAAAAGAAATAGAGCAAGTTTGGGGCACCCATCGAGTCATTGGCAACTCCGGGGCCTGTTCCTGAGAGCAGCAAGATTTAGGACCCCAAAAAGCTAAAGAACGCACACAAACTCTGAGCGCAGAAGCAGAACGCAGACTCAGAGAGCAGGCGTGGGAGGAGGCTTGGGTGGAGGCAGACACAACGACAAGCTAAAGCTCTGAAACCCTGACTGGGGAACCAGTGCAAACAGGTATACGACTGTGGAAGCAGCACCCTGAGACTTGTAAAGAAACCTCCAGCAGAGGATCAAGCAAGGGGCTTCACCAGGGGGCTTGACCTTGGAAAAAACCAGAACTCGGACCTCAGGAGCCAAAGGACCGCGGACAGACCCTGAGCGCAAGGATAAACCTGAGAAGCTGCTGGGCTAATGATGGCTACCCAGTCTCAGGAAGTTCAGAAGAGAAAGATTAACAACAAGAAAAAGAAGTCTTTAACACTCGACAACTTTTACACAGAGAAAATCCAGACAACCGAGCAAACAGAGGAGGAGAACAAACAAGCATCCTGACCCTGCTCAAATAAGGAAAACTCATCACAAGCTATGGAAGAGTTCAAAACTGAGATTTTGAGGAAGATGGAAGAGATCTGGCAAGAAAATAACAGTTTAAAAGGTGGAATCTTGCAATTGGAAAGTGAGGCTCAGAAACCAAATGAACTGATAAGCAAATTGAACACCAGAAATGACCAGATTGAAAAGGAATACCAGAAGATTATGGCCGTTTACCAGAAGATTATGGCCAAAAACCAAAAGATTATAGCCGAAAATCAATCCCTAAAGGCTAGAATTGAGCAAGTAGAAACTAATGATCTCTCAAGACAACAAGAACAAATAAAACAAAGTCAAAAGACTGAAAAAATAGAAGGAAACATGAAATATCTAAATGAGAGAGTGACAGACCAAGAAAACCGGTCTAGAAGAGACAATTTGAGAATCATTGGTCTTCCAGAAAAACCAGAAATTAATAGAAACCCGGACTCCATACTAACAGAAATTATTCAGCAAAATTGCCCTGAAGTCCTACAAGAGGGCAATATAGACATTGAAAGGATCCACAGAACACCCGCGACATTCGATCCAGATAAGAAAACGCCCAGAAATATAATTGCCAAATTCAAGAGTTTCTAAGCAAAAGAAAAAATCTTACAAGAAGCCAGAAAAAAACAATTCAAATATCAAGGAGCATCAATCAGGATCACACAGGATCTGGCAGCCTCCA
>NW_025346802.1:0-363 GCF_016433145.1 Gracilinanus agilis | reverse complement strand
AAAAGGTAAATAAGATACAGAGGGGAAAGAAAGAAAACTCATAATTTTTAAATTTGCCTTTTTAAGGGCCTCAGTGAGATCTAATTATCTGTATTCCTTTGTAGAGAAATGTTATGTTTAATTCTCTGTAGTGAACTCTATTCACTATTATAGTATTCACTATTATAGTAATCAGAAGAATAATTCACAGGGTGAGGGTGGAACACTAAATAATCTAAGATGACATGGGGGATGGGAAAGAGGGGGTAAATAGTAGGGGACACCAAGAGAAACTTGAGTGAATAAGAAAAATAGGATATTCTATTACACACAAAGAGGGCATGGGAAGGAGAGGGGACAAATACTATTATAAGAAGGAGAGGA
>NW_025346801.1:0-4219 GCF_016433145.1 Gracilinanus agilis | reverse complement strand
TGGCCCCGGGACCCACCTGGGGGGCATGTCGGAAGCCCCGAGCCCGGCTGCCGGCGGATCCAGGTGGAGAGGTGGCCGCGCTCCGCTCCGCCCGCCGGTTCCCCGGCCGGTCCGTCCTCCCGCCCGTCCGTCCTCCCCGCGTCCCGGCCGCGTCTCAGCCCCGCCGCCCGCTCCGCACACTCTTATCTGGAGTGGCCCGGCCCGGGCCGGCTCCTGGGGGATGTCGCCACCTGGCGGTCGCGAGCCGGCATTGCACCCCCTGAACCAGGAGGCCAAGCGCACCTGGGCCCTGGGGCGCGCAGGTGCGCCCCCTCGTTCCCCCACGCCTCTCGCAGCTGTGTCTCTGGAGGACTCCACCCCCACCGACCCCGCCTCGCGGGACAGATGCCGCCCCAGGCCCCGCGTAGCGTGAGGAGTCAGGGGTGGGGGAAAGGTGGGGATGCGCCCCGTCCCTGCCCTCACACAAACAGTCACTCATAACCTACCGACACACCCTAGCGAGCCTCAGTACCCCGGGGGGCTCTTCAGGTAGGACTGGAGAGACCCAGTCAAAGACGGGACATGGCCAGGCTGCAGGGCTCCTGCCTAGCTGGGAGACCCTGTTCAGTCAAGTCACTTCCCTCTCTTGGGCTTAGCTGCTTCCTCTGAAAAATGAGGGAAGTAGTCTAAACGCTCTCGGAGGGCTTCGACGCGGACTCTGCCCTTCGCTCAGCTCCTTTAATTCTGCTCTAGAGCCCATCACTCTGGGTCGGGACCAACGTGGTGCAGCCGCCGGCCCCCCGGGGCAGAATTCACTAGGCCCAAGCAGGCCTGGTGCGAAGGGACACCTTCTCTGCTGGCGCCCCCGCCGCCTTGTCCCCTCCCGATCCGCCCTTCCAACCTATCCCACAGTCTCAACAGCACCCGAGGGGCCACCTTGCCGGAGTCTGGAGAAAGGCGCCGCAGAGCCAACCGGCAGCAGAGCGAGCGTCTGCTCCTGGGATGGATTGCTGGGCACGAGGTGGAGAGTTGGCAAGGGCGGGAGGCGGAGGGCAGGCGCGCTTCCATCCCGTGCTTTCCAAAGACAGTGCGCCCCCCCCCCCGCACTCTGTCCCCTGGGACAGCCCCCCTTCCCTCTTGCAGCAGCTGCAGACTCCCCAGTTGGGAGCTGATTCTGTCCCAAACACAATTCGTGCTTCCTATGGGTGATGGCACGTTGGAGAAGCGAGAAGCCTTGGGTACAAGGGTCCGAAAAGCTCCCTTTGTGCCCCTGCTTCGTGCCCCCTATCCCGGTCCTCCTACATCCAGACCTCCAGGACGAGAGCATAGCAGGGGCTGCTGCATTGTGCTACACTGCCCCTTAGTGCGGGGGAGGGGGGGAAGGGGCGTGGCCCCCTCGCTTCGCCTCTCTGTTGGGGACACTGGAGTCCCCGTGGTCGCATTCAGCTGATCCTTTGATCCGCTCCACCCTCCCTCATTCATCCCTCCCTAATGGTGGAAGGGGGCGGGGATGACGGTGGTGGCGGCGCGAAACGTTGCCATAGTAACTGATGAGGTTTGTACAGATCTCTTTTCTCCAAGGCCTTGAGGAACCTGGCAACCGGGCCGGGGGCTGTGGTGGCCGGGGTTGGGGCGGGGGGTGGGGGGGGAGCGCACTTCGTATTTTCCNGGGCCGGGGGCTGTGGTGGCGGGGGGGGGGGGGGGGGGGGGGGGGAGCGCCCTTCGTATTCTCCCACCCCTAGCTCTGTCCTCAGCCTCTGCTCTCACGGGGAGGTCGAGGCTGAGTCATTCTGCGGTGGGCAGGAAGTTCGTCCTCGAGCTTGGGGAGCAGGTTCCCCGGACCCTCAGCGCCCCTCTCTGGTCCCTCTCCAGCCCGATGACTGGCTCTTGGCCTTGGACTTTCCCCAAGGCGGGGGGAGGGAGGTCAAGGGGCCTGGGACACCCAGTGAAGCAAAGGGGGACTTCTTAGCAGCAGGGGCAAGAAACCAAGGTCCCCGGGACAGCCCGGAACTTCGTCCCCCTCCAATTTGCCAAGTGCCACCGCCCTCGTCCCCCAGAGCAGACACCTAGGTCTTCGGCGCCCTCCAGAGGCGCTTCCAGCCCTCGGCGGATTCAGCTCCAGGCGGGCTTCTGACAACGCCCCAGACCGAGCTCCCCGAGGGTCCGAGACGCCCACTCTCTCCGTTCTGTGGCTGGGCTCTGAGCTCCCTCTTCCCTCCCAAGTGTTCGCCCCTTCCGTTTCCATCTCCATGCCTTGTCTTTCCTGTCTTCCCCTTCCTTGCCCCCTCTCTCCAGCTCTCTTCCCCCGGCGCTTTTTGGGTCACTCCCTCCCCGCTCTCCCCCCTCCTCAGGCCCTGACTCCATCCCCTTATCTCCATCCGGTCACTGTCCACCTTTGTCTTTTCGCTCTCCTCCTCTCCAGGGCCTTCTTTCTTGGCTCCCTCCATCTCCTGCCTCCCACTATTTGCATCCCCGCTTTGTCCCGGCTTCCTCCGGAGCTTTCCCCTTGCCAGCCACCTCTCCATCCCGTGCGCCCTTTAGAGCCTGGGCCTGCCCCTTCCCAACGTTCCAAGCAGCGATGACTACTGCTCTCTCCTCTCTCCCACTGCCGGCTTTAGCTTTCCCAGGGACCTCCCAGTGCTCTCCCACCTACCATTTGCCTGCCACCGCCAAGCCACTTGACTTCTCTCCCCTTTCCCTCTCTCCTCGGCTTTTTCAAGGCCTTCCTCCAAGGAGGGGGGGGAGGGAGGAGACGAGGGGGGGAGGGGACAGGGCAGGGCGAAGGGCAGAAAGGTTGTGTTCCTTGGGGAGGGCGGTGATGCCTTCAGCCAGGCCTATCTGCTGCTCCCTCAGTCCCCAGCTCTCCCCTGCTCTCCTGGCTCTCTCCCAGTTCTGCCTCCCCCTTTGAGATGGCCACAACTCTGCCCCTCAGGAAAAGGGGGTCTTTCTGGCCTGTCCCTCCCCCACTTGGGGCTCCCCTGGTCTGAACAAGGGCTCCACTTCCCCCAAGAGGCCTCTCCAGCTGGAGGAGAGATGGGTGCAGGCTCAGAGAACTGGGACCGTCTCCTCCCTCCCATGGGCTGAGCACAGATGGCTGCATTCCAGTGGCTCTCATCCACTACCCCCCCCTACCCACCCAGGGAGGGCATGGGCGGTCCTCGGCCTCATCCAGACCCTCTGGATCACCTACCTTTCGCTCTTCACCTCGCCCACGTGGGCCTCACTTTAAAGTCTTCTTTTCCCAGACTAGCTATCTAGTGGCTCAGCCCAAGAGGGCCAGAGCAGGGCCTCCTCCCCCAACTCCCAGCTCTCCTCGGGGATGTATGCATTTCTAGGAGCTCCTGTTTGGGAGACCCGGTTCGCTAAATCCCCCCTCGTTTCCATTCAAGGATTGGAGTCCACCTCTCTCTAAGAGCCCTTCCCCCTCCTTCCCTCCCTCACTAGCTAGGACAGGAATCCCAGACCCTAAAGAATGAGAGCTGAAGGGGACCTTGAAGACCACCTAGCAGCCCCTCTTTTGACAAATGAGGAAACTAAGGCCCAGAGAGGTGACATAAGGCACGGAGTGATTCTTTCTCCAGAGCCAGCCCTTCCCCCTATTGTCTGTACCCTTTCTGATCAAAGCCTTCACTGGCTTAGACCTCTGCTCCAAACTTTCCTCCCTTTCCCGGTTTTCTTTTTCCTTTTTTTTTTTAAATCCTCCCTTTCTGTCTAACAACTCTAAGAACAGAAGGCCAGTGGCTGCGCAATTGGGGTTAAGTGACTTGCCCAGAGTCACACAGCTAAGTGTCTGAAGTCACATTTGAACCCAGGACCCAGCTCCAGGCCGGGCTCTCTATCCACTGAGCCACCTAGCTGAGGCCCCCATCTTTCTATTGAAACCTGGAGAGACCTTTCATAGGCTCAGAGTTGATGGATTTGAAGCTAGGAGGACCTTTAGGTGTTCTAGTCCAACCTCCTCATTTTTACTGACAAGGAAATGGAGGCAACGTCGGGACGGCATGTCTAGATCAGGCACTTTTTCCATCGTCCCCGCGACTGGCCTGCACCTCCCCAGCTGCCGGGGCTTCCTCTCTCATTTACTCCCTGCTCTCCATTCTTCCTAGAGCAGGCTGTTTCGTCTCAAAAACCGTGTCAGACTGTTCCCATCGGCCACTTCGCCCCCAGCCAGGTACAGCACAAGCTGTTGCATCTGTCTGCTTGGCCTTCTCTCCTCCCTCCTTTCTTCTTCCCTCCCTTC
>NW_025346800.1:0-8156 GCF_016433145.1 Gracilinanus agilis | reverse complement strand
GAGAGAGAGAGAGAGAGAGAGAGAGAGAGAGAGAGAGAGAGAGAGAGAGAGAGAGGGAGAGAAAGATAAAAAAGAGGAAAGAGAGATTACTAATCTTTTACCCTATAAATATACCTAAAATTCCCAATACTACCTAAAATTTCTAAAAAACCTACTCTAACTGTCTTCAAGGACAGGTTCTTAAGCCTGGCCAGACCAGGCCTAATCTAATCTACCCTACCTAAAATTTATTCACTAACTACCTAACTCCCTAAAATAATGGGTAGCCACCACTCACTCACTCCTTCAGTTTTCTATCACAGCCCAAACTGTCAGTAGCCAACTGACAGCAGATCCTTGCCTATGAGACAGACCTCCTGTTCTCTAAAGATCACAGAGGCAAAAAGTCCTCTAAAGGCAAAAGCCCAAAGCCCTCTCAATAAGCTCAGGCTGCCTTTCTATTTCAGCAACTAAACACCAACCCACACTACCAGCAACCAGCCCCAGTGACCAACTCACACCCTGAAGCCAACTTCCCCGCAACTGCCAACCTTAACTGACTGCAACTCACTCACCAACTGTCAGTAAGTGACTCTCCTAATTATCATCAACTGACAGCCTGCGACTGATGCTGGCTCAGCAGGGGGCTTCCCAATTCCTATTTCCTGTCACTGTGGGCTGGTTAATCCCAACACATCTCTATGGTAAGGGAACCTCCAGGTGCCCCATTAAATTAATGAAATTAAAGAATTCCTTTTTGAAATAGTCATGTGAAAATATCCTCCAACTCATTATTGATTAGAGAAATGTAAATTTAAAGCAACTCTGGGTTACAACTTCACATCTACCAGATTGACTAACTTGACCAAGAAGAAAACGATAATGATTGAAATGGATGTGGGAACATTGGGACACTAATACACTGTTGTTGAAATTCTGAACTGATATAACCATTTTGGAGAGCAATTTGGAACCAGGATCAAAGGGCCACAAAACTATGTCTATCCTTTGACCTAATAATATCATTAATGACCCAGGAATAGAATTACTAGGTTTGTATGCCAAAGAAATCAGGTATAAGGGAAAAGAACCAACTTGTTCCAAAATATTTTTATAAGCTCTTTTTGTAGTAGCAAAGATTTGGAAACTTAGGTGATGTCCTTCACTTGGGCATTGGATGAACAAATTGTGTCATATGATTGTAATGGAATACTATTGTGCCATAAGGAACAATGAACAGGATGAGTTTTTCAATTTTCACAAATTTTTTCTTCTAAACTGCCTTCTCCTTTTTGTCTGCCCCCCTCCTTTTTGTTCCTCCTTCCTTCCTACTTTCCAATCAACCAAAGTTGGTTTCTATAACTGATTGATTATGGATGTTATTCCTACTTTGAGCTAATTCTGATGAGAGTAAGGTTCAAGTACTGCTTTCCACCACCTACTCCTATTTTCTCCCCCACTTTATAGCCTCTTATGAGCCTTTTCATATGAGATAATTTGTGCCTTTCTATATATCTCCTTTTCTCCACTTCTGCTATATACCTATTTTTCATCCGATAGTTTTTTTTCCTTTTTTGGATATCATCTAATCCTACTCAATTTACTCCATACCTTCTGACTATGTATACTCTTTCCAATTGTCCTAATAACGACAAAGTTCTTAAATATCTTAAGAACCATAAGTATTTCAGGTATTTTAAGTACCTTAAATGTCTCTAGTAGTATAGATATCTTAACTATCTTAATCATCACTTTCCCATGAAGAAATATAATCAGTTTAAATTTTATAGAATCCTTTTAATGTTCATTTTTGTGTTTAACTTTTTAAGCTTCTTTTGAGTATTAAATTTGATAACTGAATTTTCTTTTCAGCTCTAGTCTTTTTTTAGAGGAATGCCTTGAAGTAATCTTTTTAATAAAAAATCAGTTTTCCCCCCTGAAGAATTATGATCAACTTCAACAAGTAGGTCATTCTTGATCATAATCCCAGTTTTTTTTACCTTTCAGAATAGTATATTCCATGGCCTCCTGTCCTTTAATATAGAAGCTAGTAGGTCCTACCTAGTCCTCACTGTGGCTCTAAAATATTTAAAATATTTCCTTCTGTCAATTTACCTGTGAACTCTGGAATTTGGCTATAATAATCCTGAAAGTTTTTTATTTGGGATCATTTTCAGGAGATGATCAGTAGATTATTTCAATTTCTATTTTTCCTCTTCTTCAAGAATATCATAACAGTTTTTCCTTTGAGTTCTCATAATATAAAGTAAAGGATCTTTTGTTTTTTAAATCATGGTTTTCAGATATTCCAGTGATTCTTAGATTATATTTCCTGCCTAGGTGTTTTTCCAATGAAATATTTCTGATTTCCTTATATTATTTCATTTTTTAATTTGTTTTACTGTTTCTGATGGGGTTTTTTTTTTGGAGTCACTAATTTCCATTTGCTCAATTCTAACTTTTTAAGAATCTATTTTCTTACTTGAACTTATGCATTTTCTTTGCCATTTGGCCAATTCTACTCTTTAAGGAGTTTTCTTCTTTTATTTTTTCAGTCTTTTTACTATTTCTATCAATTCCTTCATTAGTTGAATTTTTAACTACTTTTTAAGTTATGTCAGAGGTTACTAAAACAATTTCACATTTCCTTTGAGATTTCATATGATTTCACTTTGGCATTATTGTCCTCCTCTGAGTTTGTGTTTTGATAGTCTCTGTCACTAAAGTAATTCTCTAAAGCCATGATTTTTCTTTGTCTTTTGCTTATCTTTCCAACTTGGCTTTAAGTTTTTTTCTAAAGCCATGATTTTTCTTTGTCTTTTGCTTTTCTTTCCAACTTGGCTTTAAGTTTTTTTTCCCCATTACCATGTCTATATGTTAAAGTTCTGCTCTGCTTCTAGAATAGGGGGGAAAGTGTTCTAAGCTTTTGGTGTAATTTGTTCTGGTGCTAGATGGACATCCTCTGTTATGTAATTATGCTCATAGAGTCCCTCTGTTTTAATAGGTGAATACTCAAGTATTTTATATTGTCTGCAGTTATTTTAAGTGGAATTTCACTTTCTTCCTGCAAGGTTTTATTTTTTTAAATGTAGAAATGTTAGTGATAAAGAGAGGGACTGAGGATGGGTTAAGAGAAAGGAAGACAAGGGGATAATAAAAGGAGGGAAGGGAATGTACCTAGAGGGGAGATATAGGGATAAGGTGAAGGGGTAAGGGAATCAAGAAGTAGAAGAACACAATAGGAGGGATATGGAAGGGATTCTGGGAAAATGGATGGAATTAGAATTAAAAGTTAAGGGGAAAGGGATAATGGAATTACCTTTGGGAAAGTGGGCAAATTTGGAAGTAGGAGGGCAAGGGAAGAAGATAAAGGAAGGTTTCTGGGAAGGAGTGTGAATTGGATAGATATTGGTCAAAGAAAATTGGGCATCTGAGGAGGAATACAGGGGAAAGGATGGAAGAAGGGGACAAACAGTGAGTAGGAACAACATAGATGAAAATTCACAGCTGGTAACTATAACATTGAGTGCAAATGGGATGAATTCTCTCATGGGAAGAAAATGGAAAACAGAAAAGAAAAAAAACTATCAATGTGTGGTTTATAAGAAGTACACCGAAAATGACAGACACACATAGAATGAATGTGAAAGACTGAAACAAAATATACTATTCAGAGAAGGCAGGGGTAGCAATCATTATCTCTGACAGAATTGGGACTAAAAGTAGATAAAATTTGAAATGATGAATGGAGTAAATATATTATGTAGGAGAGTACTACAAATTTGGAAGTATCATCAGTATTGGATTTATATGCACCAAGTCTCATAGCATCCAGGTTACTTTAAGGATAAACTAAGGATAAATGAGATGCAAATGGAAATAGAGAACAAGATAATTACGTGGGGACTTTAATTTCCCCTTCTCATAACTAGATAAATTTAGTTAGGGATAGTCTGGTTTCTAGGGTTAGTTGAAAGAAGGGAATTTTGAGATAAATCCTGGGAGAGGATTCTGGATAAGGAAGGAATTGTGGGAGTCTGAACTGAAAATAACTGACTTCACTTCCTTCTTGGATTTTGATCAAGCTGGAGGGAGGTTTTGACTCTCTGACTGAATCCCCATCAAGCTGAAGTAGGGTTTTTTTCTCTGAGAGATTCTCCCTGGATAGTCAGGATTTCATGGAGAAAGCTTTGATATCTAGGTAGAGGAAACCAATTTCCCTGAGTCCAGTCTTCATCTGTCAGTGGTCCATCTACCAGGATTCCTCTTGAACTAAAGTAATCCAAAGGTTTCCATCTGTAACTTTGGGTCACTTAGTGCAACAGCCAAAACCAGGCTTTTTCCCCTTTCTTTACTAAACACTAGTGAGAAGATTAGGATAAGTCAGATAACATGAGGAAGGGTTTTAGGTAGCATAAGGAGATATAGGCAGAGCCCAGAGAAGAAACAGAAGACTCCCCTTAAGCAGGGGGCTTAGAAGGTGAGTGGAGTTAGTTTGAAGAGTGCTAGGGTCCTACCTACCCGTTTCACTTACTCCCTTTATTAAATAAACTTTGTGTTTCCATAAGCCAAGGGTTTTGTGCTTAACTGGTCCTGGGAAGTTCCTAGGTGGGTTGTATCAGCTAATATCCCACTAGGACAGTTCACCATTACAAATCTAACCAAAGAAATAAATGTGAAAGAAGTTAAGGAGATAAATACAACTTTAGAAAGTTAAATATAATAGATATTTGGAGAGCTCCCATACCTTTACATGAGATTAGTAGTGGATCTAAGACTAAGCATACACATAATCCAAATACAGTTTCTGATGAGACAACAATAGTTTGGAGAGCATAATATTCTACAAAACCTTACTTGAATATTCCTCTTATGATGGAGGTAATTCTGCATTCATGAGAGGTTGTGGTACTGCTACAAAAGTTCCCCTGCATATGATCAAGCTGGAAAGACTTGGTTTTGGAAAAAGTCTGGCCCTAGCAATATATTGTGTCTTCTTCCTAAGGAGTAATCTAGCTAAATATGGTTCTGGTAATGCATGTTAACTGGGAACCAGACAGGCTAGGATGATGAAATTAAATGCTGCTGGGAATATGGAGAAACAGGTCTTACATTGCTAGAGCTGCTCTGAGTTGTTGTTTTTTTTAAGAAAATAAGATGAAAATATGCATCATTATCTTAGGAGGCCCATTACTATAATTAGGCCTGAAGGGTATTATTGATGGAACAAAAATCTATACATAAATGAAAATATTCATAGAAACTTTGTAATGAAAAAAATCTGGAAATAAAGACAAATATAATGAGTGGGAGAAATGGCTGAATAGATTGCAATATTTGAATATAATACATTGTGTTATGTTATTAAAATTGATGAATATTAGAAATAAATAAAATAAAGGAAATCTATGAAGAAAAGAGAGAAAAGAGATTAAGAATAATACATACTATAGTTACATAAAAAAAATTATAAGAGCCACAAAACCAAGAGTAAAAAGTAGGAAAGTAAAACAAATCCAAAGGAAACTCAAAAGCAGAGAATCTTTATATTAACACCTATATAATTTAGATATTTTAAACAAATTGTAAACAATGAGGAGTTGGCGGTTTAGCGAATAACTTTTTTCATTTATTTATTTATTTAAATGCTTTTGGTAGTGGTGGTTATTAAGTATATAATAAAACGAACTAATTTGTTAATGAATTAATAGCTACACTGGAGAACATTCAGGAATGGGAAAAGTTGAGATTCTAATAAAATTTTCTCAGAAGAAATGGTTGAAAAAATATTGGGGGGAAAGGCATTTAAGCTTATGTTTAAGACTGACAAAGATCTCTTACTCTACAACTCATCTGTTTTATTGGATCCTTTCTTATCTCATTTCATTTCTTGACAGTTAAAAGTTTGTAGAAGAGGGACCAAAAAATAGGACATCAAGTGGAGAGAAACAACAATCATTCCATTAAAAAACTACATGTTAAATAGATAAAAATTCTAACAAAAATAGGATTTTTCTTTCAAATTTCACATACGAAAAGATAATATATCCTCCAAAATCCATTCCTTAGTACCACCTACACCTAAAAGATAGAATATGGCCCTTGTGACAAATCTCTGCCATAAACACATTTAAATTGGGTTAACTATTTTGTTATTCCCTGGGTGCCTGTCACTTCCTTCCAAGGTAGGATCAGTTGTGATAAGAATATTTTCTTTTTCTCACCAGATTTATATTATTATTATTATTATTATTATTATTATTATTATTGTTATTATTATTATTATTATTATCAAATGCATGTAAAACTCCTATCCAGAAGACAGGGCCATAAATAGAAAAGACACNTTATTATTATTATTATTATTATTATTATTATTATTATTATTATTATTATTATTATCAAATGCATGTAAAACTCCTATCCAGAAGACAGGGCCATAAATAGAAAAGACACTCAACATGTTTCAATTATGCTACTCTTAATTTCCTTTAATATTTTATTTCAGTGTTCTATTTTTTTTTTGTAGCTTGAGGATATGGCCTTTGCTCATTTCTATTTTCAGCATTGTACTTTGTCTTATTATTTCTTAGCCTGCATTTTCATGTACCATTTTCCACCTATATGTTGAAAAAAATATATCAGAAGGACCAGTTCCAAGGAAAGACCCAAAGAAATGACTAGTCCCTTTTTTTCTCTTTGTAATTGATTTGACGTTTCCAACTATGGCAATCCTTCCTTATTAACAAGACATCATCAATCTTTCTAATTCTTTAAACAAACTTCCAGCAAGTCACATGGCAGAGTTTTCAGTTGTTACAGAAAGGTTAATCATCTGAATGTTCACCCATGACTGAGTAGCAACAGCATATCATCTGGTCATTTATGGAGACATCATTAAACAGATTGCTTTTAAGTAATTAACCAGAATATTTTCAGCTATAATCAAAAAGAGGTAAACCTAAAAGAAAATAAGTTGTGCTCACAAAAGTTTTATTTACCAATATTTACATTCCCTAAACCTCTCCAGTGCTCACTAAATATGCATGTTAAGTTAAAGTAAAGAAGTTCAATTTTAAGGGAGTTTTCAGATGGATGGAATGATTCGAAAGTTCTTTTATGCAGTGCCTTAGAAGAATCTTGTGGGAAAGAAAATCCTTTTCAGTTAAAGCCAGTTCAGAATGACCCAAAAGAAGAGTTGATAATCAGAAACTACATTTGCCATGAAGAGAAATAAATTGAATTAAGATTTTGCTTCACCTTGGTGATAGTTGGTACAAATGCAAAAGAAAAATGACCTATTATGTCAAGGTTTTGGAAAATCTGAGTTTAAGAATATGTCTCCAACCACTTTTGCCAGGGCATATGTAGATCTATATGAATAGCTGCTCTAAGCATATGAGAATCTCTTTTGTGGTGAATTCACTCTTGTTGTATGATGGCTTAGTGTTAGGGCACATTTTTACTAAAATTGAACCTTGATTTACCACAAAAATATATACTACTTATCCCCCCAAATTATTCATCAAGTTGTTCATCAAATTTAGCTCACAGAAAACTGTTAATTCATGGAGTAATTTTATGGATTCATATGATTTTAGATTGAGAAATGGAATGAACCTTAGCTTTTGTTTATTGTAACCCCTTCATTTTAAAGATGAGAAGATTGAGACTAAGAAAAATGAAATAAATGAACAAAGGTCACAAAAGGAATTAACAGTAGATCCAGGATTTGAACTTAAATCCTTTATTTCCAGATATCCCTTTCTTTCCACTATATCATACAAGAGGATCAAATTAATAATAACTATGCCTGATGAGGTCTGCAGTTTTGAATCTGATCCATCAAGAAATACTTTCTTATGATATAGCATTACAAGCAGAAATCATGAGCAATATTTTATCAATAGCACAATAATTCTTCATTTTCTTCACTAAGGTTTCATTTTCCAATATAATCCCCAACTTTTTCAGGGGATAGATAAGATAGTGCTTTTGCATCCTCCAAAACACTACACAGATGGTTAGAGAACCAATAGCACTATGTATTAACAGCATCTCCCTCATGAAATTACTTGGTATTAATTTCTATATGTTTTATAAGATAGTGAGTAAAACATTTTTTAGATCTTAAATATACATATACACTATAGTGTAAATGTTTATATATATATATG
>NW_025346799.1:0-8589 GCF_016433145.1 Gracilinanus agilis | reverse complement strand
TAGATAGATAGATAGATATAGATATAGATATAGATATAGATATAGATATACCCTAGAACATCTTGGCCTTCCAGATCATCAACCCCCTTAATTTCTCTAATGTACATTTGGACCCTACCTTAGCTACCCATTGGGATGGTCATTAATTAGCTATAATTATCCCAAATTGTGCCACTTCATGATGTTAAACTTTGAAATTCACAGGAGCATAGATTTAGAACTGGAAGGGACCTTAGAGACCATTGAATTTAATTCTCTCATATGTAGATGTGGAAATTGAGGCTGAGGGTAAGTGACTTGCCCAGGGTCATATAACTACTAAGGATTTCTGGTGAGATATGAACTCAGGTCCTCCTTATTCTAAATCCAGGGCTTTCTCCATGACACCATCCTCTTCTCCAATAGACTCCAATTTTTTTTTATCATACACCCCAATCAGTAAAATATTTTGGTCTATGAATCCCAATTTCTATATATTTATTTTTTTAGAAATTAGATACACATATTATCATACTGATCTATCATATACATTTCAAAATATACATATACAAATAGAAATTAGAAAAGCATGAGATAAAGAAAAATAAATGCTATTTTGAAATAATTATTATTTTTAATAAGTTCATTTTAAAATTAGTTTAAAACCATTTATGCTCTCTCTTTAAAAATAATTAATAATTTTAATTAAAGCAATTTGCTTTAATGTTCTTCATTATTTTTACTAATTTTAGTTTAACATTTTATGATAAAATGACTTGAAAGGTTGATTCTAAATGCAGTTTATATTATTGTAGTACTTTTTTTTTACCTCTTACCTTCTGTCCCAGAATCAATATTGTGTATTAGTTCCAAGACTGAAAAGCAGTAAGGACTACACAATGGGGGTTAAGTCATCTGCCAAGGTCACACAGGTAGGAGGTGTCTGAGGCCAGATCTGAACCCAGGACCTCCTGTCTCTAGGCCTGGGTTTCAATCCACTGAGTCACCTAGCTGTCCCCCTTAGTTGTTGTTGTTGTTGTTGTTTTTAACTTTTACTTTCTGCTTAGTAACAACTCTAAGACAGAAGGGCAATGACTAACCAAATAAGGTTAAGTGACATGCCCAGGGTCACCATCTAGGAAGTTTCTGAGGCTATATTTGAACCCACATCCTCCAGATTCCAGGCCTATTGCTTTATCCACTGTGCCACCTACTTGCCCCTAATACTTAGTTTTATGGCTGTCAAAGCTGAAATAGATACCACACAAAGAAATGTACTTGGGTTCCAAATAGAAGAAATACGTCATTGCTTATGCTTACTAAATCATGACACTCATCTAAATCCAGTCCTCTCTCCATAACACCATCCTTGTCTCCAAATTTTTTGATCATACATACACATACATTTTTTCTAATCTCATCCACTAATCATCCAGTGGCTTTTATAGAAATTCAGCTAATAAATTCATATCTTTCCTGATCTCAGTCAGTTATTCTTGCAAACTAATAAGAAGGTTTTATAATATTTTTATGTTTTTAGTAAACAAGTTCAAAACCCACTGAAACTCTTTATTTGGAAGATTTTTAAACAGGTGAGGAAGTTCTGATTTCCCATCTTTTAGACCCAAAGATATGAGCATGTTCGTAGGGGACACACTTAGCATTGCTGTCTACAACAAAAGCTTCCTTTTTAGATGGTTTCTTAATCATGATGTCTTTAAGCAGCCATCGCCTACTATCTCAAAACCCAGTAAACACACAGAGTGAAGCGTAGCCTTAACAATAGTGGATGCAAATTCACATTGAAAATAACCTTTTTGTTAATTTTCTACTTTCTAATTTTGGGGAGGGGGCAGCTAGCTGCTTATCAGATCAGGTTCAACTATCATTACTTTTCCCTCCCAATGTGACTGATGCAGATTTCATACTAGGAGAAGGACCACTTTCTTGTTATTTACTTATTTTTGCCATTATTAATATGATTATCGACCCATAGTTTCCCTATAGAACTCATAATGTCACTTCTCCATTTGGTGAGGGTTAGTTTAGTTAAAACTAGGGACTTGACAAAACCTAAAACTTTAGGTGAGGTAGTGAATTGAGTTTTAGGCTTGAGTTAGGAAGACCTGATTTGGAATACTACCTCAGACAGTTACTATTTGAGTGACCCTGGCTAAGTCATTTAACCTTTCTCATCCCATTTTCCTCATCTTTAAAAAAGGAGTAATAATAGCCACTACCTCATAGGTTTGTGGAGAAGGCCAAATTACCTTTGTAAATGCTCTATATTCCTTAAAGTATAAATGTTAGCTATTATTAGTAAGTTGCACTTTCTCTAAATCCACTTATCTGAGGTCATGTAAACTGTAATATGGCAATGTTATTGTTCATCCTTTTTTTAAGAAGTCCAACGATATCACGATGAGTAGTGTCTTTTTTTAAATTGAAAATTTTATTTATTTATTTATTTAATAATATTTTTCCATGGTTACATGATTCATGTTCTTTCCCTCTCCTCCCAGCCCCCTCCCATAGCCAACGAGCAATTCCACTGGGTTTTACATGTCATTGATCAAGACCTATTTCCATTTTATTGATATTTGCACTAAGGTGATTGTTTAGAGTCTGCATCCCCAGTCATATCCCCATCAACCTATGTATTCAAGCAGTTGCTTTTCTTCTGTGTTTCTACTCCCACAGTTCTTCCTCTGAATATGGATAGCGTGCTTTCTCACGATGAGTAATGTTTTAACCTGTGGGTGAACTGGATTTTTAGTGTGGTAGAGTTGCACAAAATCTTCATCCTCTCTCTCTCTCTACCAGAATCATCTAAGTCCAGGGCAAGACAAAAGTCAGGATGATTGGCATTGGGCACAGGATGCAGTGGATGACCTTGGCATCTTCAGTGTCCTACCAAGTTCTAGGCACTCTACTATGCTTGCATTGGCCATTTTCATGGCCACTGGAACAAATTGTTCTCATTTGCCTATTTGGCCAGGAGTCTTCACATGCTTGGGGTAGACATTCCCCAAGATCACCAACAGCTTAGATCACCTGTTGGCTACCCTCAATCTGGTTTAGTCCATCTGTACAGATGGTTTTGCCTGGTGGGGTGTGGTCACTGCTCATGTTACAGCTTCATGGAGCCACAAGTGAGTGATATAGGATTGGTGCTAAGGAGAGAAAAGGGCTGGGGATATAGATCTGGAGTCATGGAGTAATGATGGCTAAACCCATGGAAATTGTTGAGGTCAACCCCAAGAGGAATTAGGGGGTAGCCATAGTGAGAAGTTGTTTACCAAAAGAAGACTGTACCAACTACTACTGACTCCAGGAAACACATATAAGTTAGAGGAGAACCAGAAGAGAAGAATGTAATGAAAACCCAGAGAAGAGAGAGTAGCTACAAGAAACCATTGAATAGAGTCAGTCATACTGAGAGGTTTTGGTCTGCCTGGCTTAGGTATCAGTACCATATTTGTGTCATAAAAAGAAATTGGTAAGATTCCTTCTTTGCTTATTTTGTCTAATTATTTTTTATAGTATTGGGATTAGTTATTCTTTAAATGTTTGATAGAATTTACTTGTGAGTCCATCTGACCCTGGAGGATTTTTTTCTGATAGCTTGTTCAATTTCTTTTGGTAAAATGGGATTATTTAAGTATTCTATTTCCTCTTTTGTTAAGCTAGGCAATTTATATTTTTGTAAATATTCATCTATTTCACCTAGGTTGTCATACTTATTGTCATATAATTGGGCAAAATAGCTCCTAATAATTGCTTTAATTTCCTCTTCGTTAGAGGTGTAATCCCCTTTTCATTTCTTATACTGATAATTTTGTTCTCTTCTTTCTTTTTTAAATTAGATTAACCAATATTTTATTTTATTTGTTTTTTCAAAGAACCAACTCCTAGTCTTATTTATTAGTTCAATAGTTTTTTTACTTTCAGTTTTATTAATTCCTCCTTTTTTTTTTTTTTTTTTAAATCCTTACCTTCGGTCTTAGAATCAATACTGTGTATTGATTCCAAAGCAGAAGAGTGGTCAGGGATAGGCAATGGGAGTTAAGTGACTTGCCCAGGGTCACAGATCTAGGGAGTGTCTGAGGCCAGATTTGAACCTAGGACCTCCTGTCTCTAGCCCTGGCTCTCAATCTACTAAGTCACCCAGCTGCCCTCTAATTTCTCCTTTGATTTTTCAGGATTTTCGATTTAGTCTTTACTTGGGAATTTTTAATTTGTTCTTTTTTCTAGTTCTTTTAGTTGCATGCCCAATTCATTGATCTCCTCTTTCTCTGTTTTGTTGATATAGGCACTCAGGGATCTAAATTTTCCCCTGAGTACTGCTTTGACTCTATCCTATTCATCATTTCTTAGAACACAATAGAGCACATCACCATCATACACCACAATTTTTTTTAGCCTTTCCTAATTAATGGACAGCCCCTCAATTTCTAATTCTTTGCCACCATAAAAAGGGCTGCTATAAATATTTTTGTATAAGTAGGTCCTTCCCCCCTTTTTTGATCTCTTTGGGATACAGACCTAGTAGTGGTATTACTCAACCAGACCAAAGGGTAAACACAGTTTTATCACCCTTTGGGCATAGATCCAAATTGCCCTCCAGAATAGTTGGATCAATTCATAACTCTACCAACAATGCATTAGTGTCCCAAGTTTGCCACATCCCCTCCAATATTTATCACTTTCCTTTCCTGTCATATTGACCAATCTGATAGGTGTGAGGTGGTACCTCAGAGTTGTTTTAATTTGCATTTCTCTAATCAAGCTAATTTAGAATATTTTTTCATATGATTACTAATAACTTATTTCTTTATCTGAAAACTGCTTATTCATATCCTTTGACTATTTGTTAATTGAGGAAAGACTTATATTCTTATAAATTAGACAGTTCTCTATATATTTGAGAAATGAGACCTTTATCAGAGAAATTTGTTATAAAATCTTTTCCCCAGTTTGTTGTTTTCCTTCTAATCTTGGTTACATTGGTTTTGTTTGTATAAAATCTTTTAAATTTAATACGGTCAAAATTCTTCATTTACATCTTGTTTTGTTCTCTATCTCTTATTTGTTCAAAAATTCTTACCTTCTCCATAGATTTGACAGGTAAACTATTCTATATTCTCCTAATTTACTTATGCTATACCCTTTATGTCTAAATCATATACCTATTTTGACCTTATCTTGGTAGAAAATATGTAATATCAGTCTACATCTAGTTTCTGCCATACCATTCCAGTTTTCTCAGCAGTTTTTGTCAAATAATGAGTTCTTATGCCAAAAGCTGGGATCTTTGGGTTTATCAAACACTAGATTGCTGAGGTCATTTACCCTTTATCTATTCCATTGATCTGCCATTCTATTTCTTAGCTAGTACCAGACAGTTCTGATGATTACTGCTTTATAGTACAGTTTGAGATCTGGTATGGCCTAGGACATCTTCCTTCACTTCAAAAAATGTTTTTTTTTTAATTTTCATTTATTTATATATTTATTTTAAAAGATTTTTCCATGCTTACATGATTCATTTTCTTTCCCTGCCCCTTTCCTCCTCCCAGAGCCAAAAAGCAATTCTACTGGGTTGTACAAACGTTGTCGTTTGATACCTATTTCCATATTATTCATTTTTGCTATAGAGCAATTTTTTGAAGCCTAAACCCCAAATCACATACCCATCTATACATGTGGTAAGTGATGTCATATGTTTTGCTTTTGCATTTCTTCTCCCACAGTTCTTTCTCTCAATGTGGACAGCATTCTTTTACGGAAGTCCTTCAGGAGTGTCCTGGCTTGTTGCATTGCTACTAGTAGCAAAGTCCATTGCATTGGATTGTTCCACAATGTTTTACTTTCTGTGTACAAAGTTCTTCTGGTTCTGCTCATTTCACTCTGCATCAGTTCATGGAGGTTCTCCCAGTTGATATGGAAAGCCTCCAGATCATCACTCCTTACAGCACAATAGTATTCCATCACTATCAGATACCACAATTTGTTCAGCCATTCCCTAATTGAGAGACACTCCCACATTTTGCCACCACAAAGAACGCAGCTATGAATATTTTTGTATGTGTATTTTTTCTTATTATCTCATTAGAGTACAAATCTAGCAATGGTATTACTGAATCAAAGCACAGGCAGTCTTTTGAAGCCCTTTGGGAATAATTCCAAATTGCCTTCCAAAATGACTGGATTAATTCACAACTCCACCAGCAATGCATTAGTGTCCTGATTTTGCCACATCCCCTCCAACATTTATTATTTTCCTTTACTGTCATATTTGCCAATCTGCTAGGTGCCTTCACATGTTTAAAAATTAATCTCCTTGATATTCTTGACCTTTTATTCCTACAAATGAATTTTGTTGTTATTTTTTTTAGTTTTATAAAATGTTTTTTTGGCAGTTTGGTATGGTACCTTATCTTCATTTGAGGTTCAACTCAGGTGCCATTTCTTCCATGAAGCCTTCCATTAATGGAGGATGCATTGAAATATTGAACTATTTCTTTATCTACTAACACACAACTTTGTTTGTGGTAAATAATCATAATAACCAAAATAAGATGTCAGAATTTATATATCATAAAACAGTAGCTTTCAATTCTCTAGAGGAATTATGAACAATTCACTAGATCACATCATTTTTCTTTTTATCCTTTCCAAAAAAACATTATCCAACCTGATTCATAGGATGGACAGGACCCAGAAGCAGTCAACGTGCCTTTTATATCAATTTACCAATATCAGAGAGTCATGCAAGCATATGGAAGAAAACTACTGAAGAGAAACAGAAAGTCAGAGGAATGCTTAAGAGAGAAGAAAATGCTAACGAGAGATAGGGAAAAAATAAATAACTCTGTGTGTGTGTGTGTGTGTGTGTGTGTGTGTGTGTGTGTGTGTGTGTGTGAAAGAGAGAGAGAGACAGAGAGACAGAGACAGAGAGAGNAGACAGAGACAGAGACAGAGAGAGAGAGACAGAGACAGAGAGAGAGACAGAGAGAGAGACAGAGAGAGAGACAGAGAGAGAGAGAGAGAACTAATGCATGAAGTTCACATAAATCACCCCTGAAGAATTTTCTACTTTATTGAACAAGATAATTCAATCAGATACAAAAAGAAAACTGACTGAGGAAGGTAGGAGAATAGGTGATTTTCAACTTAGAGAAACCAAGATGACAGGCAAATGTTGCAAGACTTTGGTTGGCATCCTAATCATTTACTTCCAGCCCAACACTACTTCTTGCCTTTGCTTTCAATTATTTCTACTATCCATTCAGGGACCTCAGGTTTCTGAACCAAGCAAGGACTGAGCTATGCTGATCAGAAAAGATGCTGAGCCCACTAATGCCTTGAAACAAGAAAAATCTTACTAGACTGCTTCTCCAGAGGAGGTTGTGCAAAGCCCATGATGCCAAGCTCCTAAATAGTCTGAGCAGAGCAGGCACCTAAAGATCACATAAACCAGTTGGTCTCATTTATTTTTTCTTCCTCAGATGAGAGCCCAAACTCCACAGGGCAGGGAAATAATGACCCCATTAACTCTGAGGTAGCCAACCCTGCCCATCAGCTAGGGGAAAAAATATACAAGTAAGAAGATAAAGGAGTACTTAGATGAATCACCAATCATTAATAATATCATCATCATCAACAACACAATAATAATAACTAGCATTTATATAAAGCTTTAAGATTTGCAAAGTACTTTACAAATATCATTATTTAATCTCATGTTATTATTATTAGTGACACATATATTCCTTTAAGTCTAACAGATGAGATTCGTTATTTCAGTTGATCTTGAAGACAACCCTGTGAAGAAGGTCTGAGTCAACTCCCTGGTGAGGTGGATATAGCACTAGGCCTAAAGTAAGGTAGAATCATCTTCTTGAATCTGCCCTCAAACACTTGCCTCTGGCCAAGTCACTTAATTCTGTTTGCCTCAGTTTCCTATCTATAAAATGAACTAAAGAAGGAAATGACAAGCCGCTCCAGTATCTCTGTCAAGAAAACCCCAAATGGGGTCAAGAAGAGTCAATTACAACCAAAACGACCAAACTACAGCAAATGAAGCTGGTAGCACAACACAATATTACCCACATGTGCTAGATGAAGGTATTGAGATCGAGAGAGATTGTGTGGGCTTCACCCAAATGATACAGTCAGTGAGAGGAAGTGCAAACCTAATCCTTCTGACTTTAAATCTAATTTTTTTTCTTCTATTATATCATGCTGTCTGGCTGTGTGAGGCAAGTAAATCTATGAATAGAAAAGGATGAATAGAATGGGTAAAAGGAGATCAGAATGAAAAAAATTGGGAATTCCTGCCTTTAACTACTTTTATGGGCCTCTTATACTAACCCACAGAAAATCTTCCTATGTGGAGAATCATTTGGTGATGACTACATTTCGTTGTGTAGTGAAAAATGTGCAGGAAGGAGGAACTAGGTGGTATAGTAGATAGAGTGCCAGGTCTAGGGTTGGAAGGACTTGGGTTCAAATCTGGCTTCAGACACTTGCTAGTTTTGTGACCCTGGGAAAGACTCTTACCCTGTTTGCCTAGCCCTTGCCTTTCTGTCTTGGAGTGTTACAAGG
>NW_025346798.1:487-1039 GCF_016433145.1 Gracilinanus agilis | reverse complement strand
GATAAAGCTGAGAAGCTGCTGGGCTAATGATGGCTACTCAGCATCAGCATCAGGAGGTTCAGAAGAGAAAGAATAATAACAAAAAGAAGAAGTCTTTAACACTCGACAGCTTTTACACAGAGAAAATCCAGACAACCGAGCAAACAGAGGAGGAGAACAAACAAGCATCCGGACCCTCCTCAAATAAGGAAAACTCCTCACAAGCTATGGAAGAGTTCAAAACTGAGATTCTGAGGAAAATGGAAGAGATCTGGCAAGAAAATAACAGTTTAAAAGGTAGAATCTTGCAATTGGAAAGTGAGGCTCAGAAATCAAATGAACTGATAAGCAAATTGAACACCAGAAATGACAAGATTGAAAAGGAATACCAAAAGATTATAGCCGAAAACCAAAAAATTATAGCCGATAACCAGTCCCTAAAGGCTAGAGTCGAGCAATTAGAAACCAATGATCTCTCAAGACAACAAGAACAAATAAAACAAAGTCAAAAGACTGAAAAAATAGAAGGAAATATGAAATATCTCAATGAGAGAGTGACAGACCAAGAAAACC
>NW_025346798.1:0-387 GCF_016433145.1 Gracilinanus agilis | reverse complement strand
CCTACAACAAGAGGGCAATATAGACATCGAAAGGATCCATAGAACACCCACCATATTCGACCCAGAGAAGAAATCGGTTAGAAATATTATTGCCAAATTCAAAAGCTTTCAAGCAAAAGAAAAAATCTTACAAGAAGCCAGAAAGAGACAATTCAAATATCAAGGAGCACCAATCAGGATCACACAGGATCTGGCAGCCTCAACACTAAAAGACCGTAAGGCTTGGAATACAATATTCAGAAAGGCAAGAGAGCTGGGCCTGCAACCACGGATCAACTACCCATCAAAATTGACTATATATTTCCAGGGGAAAGTATGGGCATTCAACAAAATTGAAGAATTCCAGGTATTTGCACAGAAAAGACCAGGGCTAAATGGAAAGTTTGA